>NW_019394227.1:1473233-1476990 GCF_000648675.2 Cimex lectularius
TATTTAATAATAAACTTTGTATCGACGTAGTATCGCCATCAAGTTACAATTCAGAATGACTCCAATTCCTGCAGGCACAACATTTATATCGGCGTGAACGAAAGTCTCGAATGTTCCCGTCAAACGCGCCGCCCGAAACTAGACTGTACTGTCTCTCGTTGTTTCTAGACTAGACTGTACTGTCTACTAGTCTAGAAACAACGCGGCTTTTCTTTGACAAGTGCCGCGCGTTCCTTTGATAAAGCCACCTTTTGCCGCAAGCAGTGTTATTTTATTACGTAATACATTTTTGTAGTTTAGTTACCTACCTACTTATTAAAAATTTTTTTCTTCTCGAGATCTACTCAAAAAGCACTCGCGATCGACTGGTCGATCGCGATCGACCGTTTGAGCACCCCTGATCTATGCAGTAAGTTCATTCTCTTCAATCACGAACACCGTCTTATTCTGCAGTTTTTTGGTCAAATAGGATTATTTTATGCTTGGAATAAACTATCACCAATTTTTTTTTGGCAAATCCAGGTTGCTTTTGTTGACCTGTAAAATTTAGTTCTAAACCTTAACATAATTTATACCAACACTCTCAACACGACACGCAAGAATGGCACAATTACACAGAAGACAAACACTTCGAGCCCTGAAGATGATCTCAATAACGATTGAAACGTTGGCACTATAAAGAATATGTTTTCTGGAACCTACATCACTCCAGACCACATCTCACGATTTCTGAATAATTATTTATAGCAAATGTTATAAAACACGGACAAAGGGAGGCTTGCGAAATATTTCAATTTAGTTAGAAAAGTGTAGAGATTAGTGCCCGTTAATCGATAGTTATTCAGATATCGTGAGATGCGGTCGGGTGTGATGTAGGTTTCAGAAAAACATTTTCTTTATCGTGCCAACGTTTCGATCTTTNATATCTCAATAAAAGATCGAAACGTTGGCACGATAAAGAAAATGTTTTTCTGAAACCTACATCACACCCGACCGCATCTCACGATATCTGAATAACTTAGTTTATGGGTTTTCCACTTTTTAAGATAAACTTTCTAAGCTTGGAATCGAGCCTTGATTTTAAGGTCGTCGTTCACTTTCGGAATCTTAAATGCCATATTTTGCCGCCCTTTCGGTCTCACATCGTCGGGAAATGTCAGCCAAAAACCCACTGCTCCGAGCAAGATTCCGGGTGGGCGTGAACGATATCCCACCCTGGCCGAATAATGTATTTGCACGCCGGCCAAGGAGACATTGCCCTTTTATACTGAAACAAAAGGTAGGCTTTGATAAATTGAATTCCCGCCATTATATATAAACGGTCGCTTTCATTGTGATCCGAAAGAAGATTCTGATTCCCTTCATTGTCATTTATTACGGATGGTTCGGGTAATAGCGACCCCACAAGCCGGCACCGTTTGTTTGACCAAGCCGAATCGATACATTAATCGTAAAGGGATTCGGATTGGACCGGCCGAACGGAAGTGAGTAATCCGAAATTGAGAGTGTCGGCGATTACCGGAATGTGTGGTTAATCCCACTTAGGGAGAGTCTCATTAGCACTGGGATCACCTTCATTAACATCCAAGAGGCCGTGCAAACTCAGCTCCGTCCTCAAATTACATTTACTTCTAATATACCGGGGACATTAAGGAAACTGAAACTTAATTCATTAAATGAAGAAATTCCCAATTGGATCTTCAGACATTGTCCCAATTTGCTGGCGCTGCCATAATAGAACCGAAAGTCACAGCCAAATTTTCTTTCCACACGAGAGGATTATTTTTTATAAACCAAAATACAATGGACCAATTGATTATGTGACTTATATTCAATCGGTAAGGTTTGGCTCATCATACCAAAAATATCTTTCTCTTTAAGAAGAGCAAATTTATTGAAATTCAATTTTACCTATCTAATCAAATTTTAAGCTTGGAAAAATCATAATTTTTCAAAATAATATACCAAACTTATAATGTACCATAAAACAACTGAGAAATGAGTAAAAATTGGTTTGGACAATGCAAAAAGGTAATTGTTGAGGAGCTAAAATAAATTTCAATCATATTATCCAAAAAAAATTATATTGTATTTTTAGTTTTAATATCTCATGCACCTTTACATATATGTAGTTTTGGATTAAAATGAATAATAGAAAACCAAAAACAACAAAAGCAGAAAGGTTCAATAAAACAACCAGTTGAGTAAATATTAGTTGGGTGAATACAAAAAGTAATTTTTCCTATCTTCATCTAAAGTGGAATTCTCACAAGGGATTGCGTACTGTCTTTACTTGTTTTCCATTAACCCAGAGATTCAGCAATGATTTGTTTATCAGTTTTTTTAAAAAGTTTCTTTATCCTTTATTACATTGTATAGTTACTACGTTGGAAGAAATCTCTGATGAGACAAAAAAAACCACAATCATCTTATCACAAGAAAAACTATATTTCAATTTTAATTTTGGCATCTTATATACCTTTTTAGAAAATGTATTTAGGTTTAGATTAAAATGAATCGTTATTAAACCAAAAATGACAATCAAAGTTTTAAAAAAATTAACGTACCATAAGATAACTAATTTATGGGAAAAAATTAATTTTGGGATGTCTCACATCGGATTGTTTTTTTTTTTTTGTTTTTTTTTTTGCCCACACTTGTTTCACATTTACTCAGTTACTCAGAGAGAGAAAGCGAGAGAGNAAGATTGAAATTTATTTAAGCTTTTTTTAACAAAGTTTCTCTATTTTTTTACTACAATGAATTTATAGTTAGTAGATTGGAAGAAATAAGTGATGAGATAGAATGGAGACAAAATCAGGTTATGACAAAAAATTATATTTCGCTTTGAATTTTCTTATCTTGCACCTTTTTAGTAAATATATGTGAATGTTCATTAAAATGAATCATAAATGGCAACAATACGTTGGAATAAGTCACCTAGTGGATGAGTTAAAATTGGATGGGGGAATACAAAAAAGTATTTTTTAATCCAACTAATCATCTAAATATAACATAACATCTATATACATAAACCTAACTTCTAAAATGGAAGTTTCATAAGGAATTGCCTTTTGCTCTTACCTGTTTTTCATTTACCCAGAAATACCGTGTTGATTCATTTATCTTTTCTTAATAAAGATTCAGTACATGTTTACTACATTTTACAGTTAATACGATACGTTGAAAGGAAACTATGATGAGACCAAATATAGCCAAAATCATGTTATCCAAGAAAAATTCTGTTTAATTTTTATTTGGGTACCTCGTGCAGCCTTTTAGCAGATTTTATGTGGTGTAAGATTAAAATTCAACATTAGAAAACTAGAGTTTTTAAAAAAAGTTAAAAATCTTTTAATGTACTATAAAACAACTAATTAGGTGAGTAAAAATTGATTGAATGAATACAACATTGTAATTTTTATCTAACATTCATTTATGCAGAGATAGAGTATTAACTAATTTATGCTTTTTTTTTATTTCCTTTTTCTACAAAATTTTAACATTAATAGATCGAAAGGAACGAGGAGCCAAAATAGAGACAGACAAATATTATTGGGTTGTCCGGAAAATAATGCAGGATTTTGGTATTAAACAAAAAAAAAGAAACTAGTTACTTTAAAGCAATGTTCTTTAATCAAAATAATTTCCCATACTCTCAATACATTTCTCCCAACGTGTTGGTAACTTATTAATTCCGTCTGAGTAGAATTCAGAATTTTTAGAATTGATAAAGTCAATAAATGCATTTTCCAGT
>NW_019394227.1:1477475-1512520 GCF_000648675.2 Cimex lectularius
ACTGGAAAATGCATTTATTGACTTTATCA
The DNA here is from genome assembly GCF_000648675.2 of Cimex lectularius. Classification (NCBI taxonomy): domain Eukaryota; kingdom Metazoa; phylum Arthropoda; class Insecta; order Hemiptera; family Cimicidae; genus Cimex; species Cimex lectularius. The sequence continues at coordinate 1,477,505 of NW_019394227.1, forward strand.
ATTCTAAAAATTCTGAATTCTACTCAGACGGAATTAATAAGTTACCAACACGTTGGGAGAAATGTATTGAGAGTATGGGAAATTATTTTGATTAAAGAACATTGCTTTAAAGTAACTAGTTTCTTTTTTTTTGTTTAATACCAAAATCCTGCATTATTTTCCGGACAACCCAATATATAGATTTTTTTTAATGAAAACTTAAAATCCTGCATTATTTTCCGGACAACCCGATATCACAAAACAAATAATGTTGCATATTATTTGGTATTCTCTACATCTTTCTATCAAATTTATGTTCTTTGTTCAATTCAAAAGCAAAAATGACAACACGTTTTAAAAAATTAATTATTTTATCCAAACTTCGTCTTAGTTGAAATCTCCCATGGGCTTGACTTTTTCCCTCACCTATTTTTCATTTACGCGCAGATTCTATGTTGATTTATTTCTGCTTTTTATCAACAAAGTTCCTTCGTTTTTTTTACTACAATGTATAAAGAAATATTATGTTTTATTTTTCATTTAGGCATTTCTTGCACAGTGGTAGCAACTAAAGTTGTAACTACTTTACTAGAACTTAGAACTAATTAAAATGAATGATTAAAATGTACAAATGATAACAAAATCTTTAAATTGTAACAAATCTCTCAAAAGCCTATTTCATCATATTAGTTGGATTTGTTGAAATTATCAAACGTCAACAATTATTGTTATAGATCAACTTTTACGATTGAAATTTTCTTCCTTTATTGCTTGGTTACTAGTTTATTATTACTACAATATTACTCATTATGCTATGCATAGGAATCTGCTAGCTGTGCTATATTGTAATTCTCTCTGTAGACATAATTGATTTACGCCCGTGCAACGTCACGACGATTAAGCACGCGTAATTATCCCATTAACGATGCCGTTTGAATTATTGAACATCACCAGAGTCACGCTACAGACTAAGGATAAGGCATAACTGATGGGCTGCGTTTGTCAAAGGAGCCCCGCATCATTGTGGCACCGAGAGCGATTTGTTCACTATCGACTGGCATGTCACCCGGATCAAGAAGAGCCCATTTTTCTAAATAGGAAAGTCGCCTTTCTACATTTTCGGATCTGTTAAACTACAAGGAAATAATGACAAGGAAATAGTAGACATGTAACCAGGGATAAAATAAACACCACCTAATTAATGGTTAATTTTTTTAACCATATAAACAAGGATAATAATGGAAATTAAGGAAAATACCTGCAGTGTTTTCTGATCAGCTAAACAAAATTTGTCCGAAGGATAAAAACGTTTTAACCAATTTACAACACTTGCCTGACACAAACGTAAAACGGGATAAACTAATTAGGTTTTTGAGCAATTAGACTGCTTTGTGGTCCCACCCGGTTTTTTAAAGCTCTCGTAACCAAATTCTTTCTACTATCTCTACACACGGTACTCGGCCTTAAATCTATGACTACATTTCACCCATTAAGCTGGGAATTTTCAATTGTCTCGATTGCAGATTCGAGGTTCTCGCAGGCCTGTTAGAATCTGAATTTCAACGACTGGTGTGGAATCTAAACCAGCCCAAAAAGGCTGTAAAAGTAAGGAAGGATCAATTTTAACAAAAGGTATAAATCAAGACGTTCCGTGAAGTATACTATTAACCTCAAACCGTTTACTTCGAGTTTATTTCTTTGTCAAAATCCCTGACTAAAATTGTTTCCTATTTGTTAAAGTTTTTTTTAATAACAGTTGATTTATTTCTAGGTTTTATTTTTTTCGTTGCGTTAAATATAATCGCACGCATACGTACAGGGTTATGAACTTCAACACGCCTCAGGTAATTTTCTGTCTTGTGTAAAAACATTTGACTACGTAACAAATGTACACCTTCCTCAATGTTTTTCAATGGCCTTACGAACTGACATATTAGCCAGAGTTCGATTCCGTTGATTGATTCACCATTTATCTTAGGAAGAAGGGTGCCATGAAAAAAAGCCAGGACGGTGGGAATCAAACCTGATTTTCTTAAAAAATGTTAGAATTGAACACCCCTACGCTAACCCTAACTCCAACCTCCCCGTCCATAACAGTAACACTAAGACCAACCTAACCTAACCAAACGCGTCCCTTACAATATCTAACGTAACCGTTTCTAAGGGAGCAACCATATCTAACAGGGGCGTCGGTGACCGCAACGGTTTAGGCGTCGACACGGCGCTCATCACTGTAAGGTAAAGGTCCCCGGTTCGAATCCAGCGGCCCTCCATTCGAACCGACATACTTTCAAATGGGCTTTTTTTCAAAAACACCGGCACTCTGAGGGTTGATATGACCTCTGCTGTTGCGAACCCTCGTAAAAATTAAAAAAAAACCTCAATCATATCTAACATAAACTACCCATTTTGAACCTAACCTAATCTCTCCTTAACAACAACTCTCTCTCTCTCTCTCTCTCTCTCTCTCTCTCTCTCTCTCGCTCTCTCCCTCTCGCTCTCTCTTTCTTTCTCTCTCTCTCTCTCTCACTCTCTCTCTCTCTCTCTCTCTCTCTCTCTCTCTCTCTATGATTTTATGACAGAAATGTTTGGACAATTTATTGGCTTAAAATTTATTATTAAATAGATACTATTCACTAAATATATTTACACTCATAAATATTTTTTATTTGCTTTTACTAACAGCAAAACTTTGATTGTTCTATGGTCCAAAATATGACAGTCCAAGAATATTAGTAGCCAAGACGAAAACATCATTTATCACTCGAGAAATCCTATCAAAATTTACGAAATATTCGTTTGGCTTTTTCTACTTTTCAGGGAATTTATTTTCAACGCATTTCCCTCCCCAAACAAAATCAAACGAGAAAATTAAATTGAATATTATAAGAATTTTTTAGAAACAAACGTCCTTCGGTTGAAAATTTTATTATTTTTATCAGATATTTTTCTTTCCAGTGGTAAAACTGCTTTAAATCTCTATTGCATTTTTTTAATTATATGATTACATCATTCAAGACTACATCATGGACTCTGGCCAGTTTGGCACACCGAGTCTTCCTTCCTAAAACTAGGGGTGTGATTTTATGATCAGAATGGTCTCTCCTTTCTCCATAACGGCCCTTGTAGATCCTCGTGGGACTAGGGGTTTCCTTTGCACTTCCCGAGACCAAGATTATATCCACAGTTTCACTCTGTGAATAACAAAGTAGCATAATTTCCCTCTGAACTAACTGCGAATAGAGCCTCGACAATAGTGAAATATTACAAACTATTACATTCTTCAATTCGTTCAACAAAATTTGTTTCAATTATTTGAATATAAACTTGAAAATAGTTTGTGCAAAAATTATTGTGATATTTTTGTGTGAAATAGTCGGCACTTTTCGGAAAATAAAAAAGGTCTGAATGGAATAATTTATTATATTAGTAATTTGTTGTTAGTTCTTAACATATCGAGTGAGTCAAACCTGCAGCCTGTACATTAGTATGTTATTATTCAATAAGTTTTTAATAAATTTTTCCAATCAATTAGTTAATTAATTTGGTTAAATGCAAAAAAAAGACAGTAAGTGAGACATTTATAGGGTTAAGTGATTTTTGTAGTTTAATGATTGAGCTTTATTCACTTATTTGTGAGTGACGTGAGAAAATTATTACATATTTAAAAGGATTTTTTAATGACCGAACTTTACCAAATAATTCTGAAAATGTACAGAATTCATCTTATTTTTACATTTGTGTGGAAACATTTTCATATAAAAAATATGGAAAAATGAATTTTTTAAATCGTCACGCATGATTAAAATCTGAAATGATATCCAGAATTAAAGGAAAATTGAAATTACACTCAATGTTTTTTCCTTCTTGTATTTTCTTTCATGTTCAATGAAAATTTTCCCGGTGTTTCAACTTGAAAAATAAATAACAGACCAAATATTACAAACTATTACATTCTTCAATTCGTTCAACAAAATTTGTTTCAATTATTTAAATATAGACTTGAAAATAGTTTGTGCAAAAATTATTGTGATATTTTTGTGTGAAATAGTCGGCACTTTTCGGAAAATAAAAAAGGTCTGAATGGAATAATTTATTATATTAGTAATTTGTTGTTAGTTCTTAACATATCGAGTGAGTCAAACCTGCAGCCTGTACATTAGTATGTTATTATTCAATAAGTTTTTAATAAATTTTTCCAATCAATTAGTTAATTAATTTGGTTAAATGCGAAAAAAAGACAGTAAGTGAGACATTTATAGGGTTAAGTGATTTTTGTAGTTTAATGATTGAGCTTTATTCACTTATTTGTGAGTGACGTGAGAAAATTATTACATATTTAAAAGGATTTTTTAATGACCGAACTTTACCAAATAATTCTGAAAATGTACAGAATTCATCTTATTTTTACATTTGTGTGGAAACATTTTCATATAAAAAATATGGAAAAATGAATTTTTTAAATCGTCACGCATGATAAAAAGCTGAAATGATACCCAGAAATAAAGGAAAATTGAAAATACACGCAATGTTTTTTCCTTCTTGTATTTTCTTTCATGTTCAATGAAAATTTTCCCGGTGTTTCAACTTGAGAAATAAATAAAAGACCAGCTTACATAAATCTATAAAGTTAAATAAAAATAATTTTAAACAATTCAATCCGCCCGATTTAAGTAGCCCGATTAGCAGTTGATGCTATAGATTCTTCAACGAATTTACCTTTTTCAAGCAATGGGAAAATTGCGGAAATATCAAATTTCTTCTTTTCCACAACAAATTTGTTTTCTTCCTACACACGGGAAAAATAAAGCTTCATCGATTCATTTACTTGTAGTAGGGAATTGTTGCGAAACTCAATTGTATCACTTTTGTACCTGGTACTTTTTTTACCGGAAAAAATTGGTAAAATATGTTCTTTTGAGATTTCCAAATATGTAAGTTTTACACTTTTACATTAGTTGTGACAGAGCGAAAATTAAACAAAAGTCAATGGGTGTTTTATTCTACTTTTTTTACTTACACCGAAAATAAGTGTAATTGAAGGTTGAAAATATAATATTAATATTATATTTTTAAATTTAAATACAACTTGAGCAATTAAGCTCTGTGTTTATGTGACAGAGCCCCGCGTGTTCTATTTCAAAGCTGTTGGGATCAAAAGTGATTAAATTGAATTTCGAAACAATTCCCTACTCCAAGTAAATAAATCGATGAAGCTTTATTTTTCCCGTGTGTAGGAAGAAAACAAGTGTTTCCAAAGGAGCAATTTCCATGGAAGAGAGGGGTCGAAGATAGATGGATTGGTTTTAATAGAAACCAAACAGGGAATCGTCAAAAGAAGTAAACAAGGAAAAACGGATGTGAATAACGGCAAACAATTACTTCATTAACAGTTCTATGATGGAAGCATAGCCGGCGACCGGCGAGTCGAGTGTAATTCATGGTGATTTTTCCTCCCCGAATCCCGTGGAGTGGTTTTACAATTAACCACTGGAATTAATCATGCCTTTTTCCATTCATTTCAACCTCCAGCGGTTGTCTTTTCCGACTTTCTACATCACGCCCTCATTTCCTTGTCGACACCCTGGAGGAAAAATACCCTGCTCATATTTCACAGACCCTTCACTCTGGGATGAATAAATTGTTGTAACTCGGAAATTACAAAACGAACATAACGATTAATTGCTTTTGTTAAATTAACCACGGCCTTACTCTATTTTCTATTATAGCCGGTTCTTAATTTTCGTTGTGGAAAACTTTCAAAGGTTGTTGCGGAAAAGGATAAAACTTTTAAACAAATCGCAATTCTTAAGTTTTTTTTAGTAATAATTATAACGATTTGAAAACAACAAGGCTTTAACTAGTTAATTCATTATTTTCGTGATCCGCTTGACCAATTAATACATGATAATTAATTAAGGTTTTTAGTTGAGATGAAAAAAAGTTAATGGCACGAGAGGGATTCGAACCCACGACCTTCGGCTAGATACGCCGCTGCTCTACCACNCGAGGTCACGATAGCTCAGGTGGTAGAGCAGCGGCGTATCTAGCCGAAGGTCGTGGGTTCGAATCCCTCTCGTGCCATTAACTTTTTTTTCATCTCAACTAAAAATCTTAATTAATTGTCATGCTTTAACTAGTATTGTCATGAAACGTCTAAGATCACATAAGGTACCAGAACAAAAATGAGAACCATAACGAAATGGTCTATATCGTCTCTCACTAAATAACTCCTTAAATATTAGTCTCAAAGACGTAACTGCGGCGCCATGGTCAGCTAGCTGATACGACCTTATGTTCACGTCGCGAGAGGCGGCACAGTGCTGATTGGCCAAACACGGCATTCTGGCTCCTTTCCATCTCCTATAACACATGACATGAGATGTGATAGCGAGGTGATTTAAGTGTTTGTGTCTGTGTATAGAGTGTAATCTATCGAATTAATTAATAACACATGTATCTGGACAATATTTCTGTCAAAATCTGTTGATATTTAATATGACAACCTCAGTCCTCTTAAAAGCCAGCCTAAAATATAAATTACACATATCGTTAGAAAGAGAAGTTTATGGGCTATGTATAGTTGCAAACCTGGCACGGCGCCCTCAGTGAACGATGCCGACAGCGGGAGCCCCTTTACCGCAATGGACATAACGAATGAATTTGTCAGATTTTTTAATCACTTTTCTACTCACGAATCATCATTAGAACACAGTATGGTCTTGCTGAAAAAACAAATTCAGTTGTTAGACAACCAACAAACTCATTTTCTTTTTATTGATAACGATTTCGCGGGCATCAGCCTCCCCTCATCAGTCTCATTTTCTTCTTGGAAACGCAATGCGTTCATACCTTTCCCAAAAGAAAAAGAGACTGATGATGGGAGGCTGATGCCAGCGAAATCGTTATCAATAAAAAGAAAATTAGTTTGGTGGTTGTCTAGTTCCTGATAAGAAACCCAAAAAGTTAAAAAGTCAACAACCGGAAAAGAAAAGAAAAAATTCAGTTCTTACTGGCAATTTTTCGACCTATCCCTAACCATTTTAAGGTCATCATCAGGCAAACCTATTTTAAATATGGTTACATATGGACATAATTCAGTTTTCACAGACGATTTTAAATTTCTTCGAAGACCGATTCAATCACAACATTGCCAAGGACTGTAACGTCGAAATGTTGTCCTTGGTAATGTTGCAATCAATCGGGATTCACAGAAATTTAAAATCGTCTATGAAAAACCTGACCACGCACCCCTTTATTTCGACATAGAATCACACAAAAAATTTCGTTAAAATCAAACACATTTTTGGCTCTCCTTTTAAGCAACAAATCATTCAAATATCTAACTCAAACCAATCTTACTAATTCTAACTCACTCATTATCTAATTAATTAATCATACAGCAAAATCAATCGTTTCCTACATTATCCTTAGTTAACACATTCTGTTTTAATTCATGATTAATATTTTACGGTATTGAAAATGGAAATAATGGTAAATATCAAAAATAGCAGTATGATAAGAAAAAGGAAATATGGTAAAATCGAGTAGGTGAATAAAACTAATTCTCACTACATGATTTATAAATAATTTATTTCACTCAATCATTCAGCTATTAATTATTTTACTTTTTAATCGCTTGGTCATTTTACAACATCCCTAGCGGCAATTAACACTCTTTTTATCTAACGCACTATTTCTCTCTCGCTCTCTCTCTCTATTTATCTATCTATCCCTTTCTCACCCTCCCTCTCTCTCTCTCTCTCTCTCTCTCTCTCTCTCTCCCTTCTTTAAATCCTGACAAAACAAAAAAAGTTACTATTCAACACATTATTCCACTCAAACTATCTCCCTGCCACTGAATATTTACATAATTAAATAATTAACTTAACCACAAATTGTTTAACTCACTCAGGTTGTCATAAATCACAAACAACAATTCTTCTTTGCTTATCCCAGTGGTTTTGCAGAAATTCAGAGGTGGACTAAAGATTGTACTGAACTTAAACAACCATTTAATATATTTATAATGAATTAAATAAGTTTCTTCAAAGAAATGAGGAAAAACCCGACAGTGTGGAATGGTTGAACCAAGTTTGAAATCATAAAGTTTCTTGTCCCTCTCTACGATTCTAAATTAAATTACTCGTACAAAGGGAAATTTTAATTTATTAAAGATATTTTCAAGTTGTCCAACGTTTGAACTAGCCAGTTCTACGAAGTATATATGATATAAGAAAATGGATAGGCGTGAACTTTATCTAAGCCGTATTTCTCACAGATAGGCGACCTCGCCCGGCCCCTCCTCTCCAATAAACCACCTCCTATTCACTCCTAGCATAGCAAACTTGCTTTTCAATATTTCATAGCATCCGACTGCTGCCAAGTTCACCTATATAAAAAAATAAATAATGGGTTTCAATACAGTGACTACACTCATATAATCACATATTTCACGTATTTACTAGGTTATTTGTACCTAGTACTTCGGATTATTTGAGAAACATCTCTTCACCTGTATTTAGCATTACAAAACACTACATTGAATATGTTTTTAGCAAATTTATTAGAAAAAAGACATGTTTTACTGCTTGTTTTTTTCTTTTAAGCACAAAACAACTATATTTTTTCATATGTTCTGTCATAATTAATCATTGTAATTAGAATTAATAATATACTTTACTTTAAGAAACTTATATAATTTATATTTTTGAGAGTAGTTTAAACCGTCGGCTCTGATGAAAGTGATTTATCCCCGGCGACCCCGTGACGAGCTCAAACTACTTAGACTCCAAGTTTCCCAATGCCCCATTGTGAATAATAAATGTTCACGGAAACTTCTCTTGAGATTTATTGACACTTGCTTAAATAATCGATGGTCAAAGTTGTCCCCGAAACTGACGAAGGACCGGGTGCATCAAGGATCTTAATAATCCTTAGACGATTATCGAGAAGGCGCAAGTATTATTAATTTATTAACCAAAACAAAAATATTGTGATTTATTAATATTAAAGTTATGACGCTTTAAGGATGGTTATTCTTTTAAAATTTATTTAGAAATTGTGAGATGCGGTCTGGTGTGATGTAGGTTTCAGAAAAACATTTTCTTTATCATGCCAACGTTTCGATCTTTATTGAGATCATCTTCAGGGGCTGGGATTTACAAATATTGTTTACATATTACAATTACATTTGTTTTACACAAAATAGCAAAATCTCACTGGCACTCTCGACACGACACGCAAGCATGGCACAATTACACAGAAGACAAACACTTTGAGTGAGTAGAAATACTTTGATTGAATATATAAAATATATTTTGCATTGTATAAATTCACTTTTCCACATCCAAAATGTAATAAGTAAACAATGTTTGTAAATCCCAGGCTCTGAAGATGATCTCAATAAAGATCGAAACGTTGGCACGATAAAGAAAATGTTTTTCTGAAACCTACATCACACCAGACCGCATCTCACGATTTCTAAATAAATATCGATTAACGGTCACTAATCACCACACATTCTTTTAAAATACATGCAATACATTTAGCATAAAAGTCATACGTCAATGTTGTAAAAACTGAAGTAATATTTCAACCCCGTTATTCGTAAATATTGTAGAAGATGTTTTACAGTTTTTGTTTTGAATCTTTCATTGTAAAAGTTAAAAGAAATTAAATTACATAAAGGGACGTGGAGAATACCAATAAGTGGCCAAGTTTAAAAGTAATGGAACATGTTTCGCTCTGGGAAAAAATAAAATCTTCCCGGTCCTTCTGCTCGGTATAGTTTTTGTTGTCAAATAGGAGTGAAGCTTTGTTTTCTCGCTTCGGGTACAATCTGACTTTATTAACAAAATGAACGAGTCACGTACCACCGTACAGCGAGCCCCCTCGTTTCAACCGGGGGGTCCAGATAAGGGATGAGAGGACAAACGACACCCCCGCGTGCCAGATTCCCTCATTGGATTAGAATTTGTCCGAGAATATTGCACCGCCGGCAATCAAAACGTTCCGATTGTCCGACGAGCAATATGGGACGCCATAACACCTTTATTGCCAGGAAGAAATAAATCTGGGACCTATTGCTCCACGACACTAAATACAATAAGCTGAATACAAATTAAATTAAAACAAAGACTTAAATTATCTCAAAAACAGTAATTGCTTTTCAAAGATAAGAATTTGTAAATATTCGTAATTCAATTGAACATAAAAGTTAATAATATGCCCTTAGCTTTCAAGCTTTAACTAAGTAATGATTTAAAAAATGACCATAGCTGTTTTACTGAATTTCAAATCTTTTAATTATTTCATCATATGTAGTAATTATAAAAGAAAGAAAAGGAAAAAATGATAAACAAGGATAGTTTATGATAAATAAATAGAAAAAATCGGAAACAAACAATTCATACTTGTAGCATACAATTAACTATCTAGTAAACAAAAGACACACAAAGAACATTTTAAGTTAGCAATAAATGTAGCTCATTCACATGCATATCAAAAATACTTTCAATCTATTTTATTTACCAAACAAAGCATAAATAGAGAAATAAAGAGAGAATGAAGTAATAAATACGCAACGTGCATTATTTTATATCACTACGTCTTAAACACAAATTACTATTACAAAACAAAGAGAGAGCGAGCGAGAGAGAGAGAGAGAGAAAGAGAGAGATGGAGAAAATGATTGAGGAAGAAACGAAAAAAATTTATTAGATAGTGGCATAGATAAGGAAAGGAAGAGACCGACATATTATATATCCGTAGATAGATAGATAAATGGATATAGATAATACATAGATGGATTATCTATGAATTACATGGTTGATAGATGAATTGATAATTGGATGGATCAAGTCTCTTATCCCAGATATTGGGATGAAAGACCAATGTAAGTTGCCGGACAGTTTAAACAATTGATTTTGTAGATTACGTCAGATTTATTTGTTATTTGTGTGGGATCTTTAATTTTGGAAAAAAGTGTTTGAATTGTTTTATAATTTTTGAAAGCTATTTTAAAGTTATCGGACTAGAGAAATTTTTTTAATTTATGTGATAGGCCGTGAATGAATGGCATGGAAATGTATGTTGGTTTGTTTGTATTTGATAGATTGTGTGATTAATGTGCCATCTGGTAGTTTTATTACGAGTGTATCTTTTTTGTATGTTTTTGTTGTTTTCGATTTCATGTGTAAATTGTAGGCGTGGGTGAAAGCTATTGAATGTGTCTAATGTAGTTTGTATTTGATCTGTGGGAACTGCTGTCAATATATCATCTACGTATTTAGTGAGGAAGGGTACTGTGAAAGGAACTTGTGGCATGACTGTATTTAATAGATGTGCCATAATAATGTCTGCAAGTATCGAGCCTAGGTTGCTACTCATGGCTATGCCAAAAAGTTGTTTGTTAAATTGATTGTTATATGTAAAATATCCGTTGATACAGCAGTGTCGAACCATTGTTATGAACGTGTTCTTTGATAGACTTGTGTGTGGTGTTATGTTGGGTCATTTATCTATGATAATGTTCAGTGTTGTGTCTATTGGAATGTTGGTGAACAATGATGAAACATCTAGGGATATGAGAGTAGTGTGAGGGGATGTGAATATTATTAATTCTGTTAACGAATTGAAATGAATCTTTTACGTTCTATGTGTTATCTGTGATGTTGAGCATGTTCGTTAAGTATTTTTGTTATGTGTGTCACCACACATAAATATTTAAAAAACACAATGTGGTTTGGAGAAAATAAAAAAATTAGAAATATATATATAGAAATAAAAATATATAAATAGATAGATACTAGATATTGTTTGGAATGATAAATTGTTAAAAAGACAAATAGTTGGTGGATAGGTAGATAGAAAAAAACATCGAGCATCATAAATAATTATGTTCCTAAAAATGACTAAAATAATAATATTAAACGCTTCAATGAAGTTTTACAGTAAAATAATTATTGCTTCGTAAACAGTGAAATTGAAACTTTTATAATGAAAGCTCGTCAAACATCTGACATTGTTATTATTTCAGCAATACGATATTCTGGAAATATCCATCAGGAAAAGGTTTAAGTGAAAATTGGTTTTTCCTGGCCGTTCAAAGAACGTACTAATTAACACTGTCCTGGAACGTTAAATTAATAATTGGGTAATCATTTAACATTCAGTGGAAAAAAATGTTTAACAAGCACACGTTTAATTATTTGTTTCTAAATCGCAGTGTTAAAATTTTCTTTTACATTTAATAATATTTAATAATTAATACGGATTTATTTAACTTGACAGGTTTGACAGGTGCATAAAATGTAGGAAATCAAAAGTTAAACGATAATAAAAATTCTTAAATGATCTTGGCTTGAAAAAATTTTTTTTAACATGACTTTCAAACTAACATTGCAACACAAATAGCACGCAATAATCACCCACATCAATTCAGAAACTACAATAGTTTTATTATCCAAGTATACGACACGAGGGTCACGTTAAAATGTCAACTGTTTTATTGTAATAACCAAGTTTCTCTCTTTGTTTTACTACCTAACTTGGCCGTCTCTAAATTAATTAAGAAAGGACATTGGACATTAACCTTCCATAACTTGATACGTAAAACTTCGTTCAGCAACAGCAGTCAAACTGAGAGGAAGTTGAGCCCGAGGCCTTGCCAATGGCATTGCCGTTTACGTCGTCTTATACAGTTATTTCTTGTAAACAAGTTATTAAGATTAGTAAACAAGATATAAAAGCCAATTGACAAAGGTGATGCTCAGCATTATGTACTTGCAATATTCCTTCTTTTACTCACTCCCAACACAACACAGTAATGACACATCTACACAGAAAACAAACACTTTGAGCTCTGAAGATGATCCCAGTAAAGATCAAAACGTTGGCCCGATAAGGAAAATGTTTTCGAAACCTACGTCACACCAGATCGCATCTCACGATTTCCTAATAATCATTATTTATAATGTTGAAAAATACCAATATGACTTAATATTTGCGTCCTTCAAAAAAACATTACGGTTCGTCCAAAATTCGCCATGACCCCTATAACCTGTACAATCTATAACAAAAAAATGTTTTACTAAAAATTTAACATTTGAATTCTTTATTAAATATAATCATAAGATACTTATTTTGAACACTAAAAAATTAAGCTCCTACCAAATTTGAGATGTATTCAATTAAAGAATGCTAATACACGTACCTCACAGAGTTTAAACATTTACAATTATGCTGTTTACAACTGTTATAAATTGCAAATAATCTTTTAAATCTCTCTCTCCTCTCTCTCTCTATCTCACTCTCTCTCTCTCTCTCTCTCTCTCTCTCACACACACACACACACACACACACACACACACACACACACACTCTATTCTTACTTTCTTTCTATAATTTATATCTCTCAACTTCTTCCACTTTCTATTGCTTTTTCCAACCAGAACCAAGTTGCTAAACATTTTTTTTCATTTTATTTAAAATTCACACCTAGAATTAGCGACAACAAGCGAATGTAATATTGAAAATGAATTAACGACTTGTGTTGTCATTAGCGTAGAAGTACTTGGTACTGCCACTCCGACGTAGATAACCTAAAGTAAACACTTGGCACTCGCTATGTCGTATATATAATCATCACATTTAACCAACAAACACATTAAAACCTATGCAGTACATTCAAATCGATTAAACTCATTAGTAGTACATGAAAATAATATGAAAAATGGAAGAAAACTTGGAAATACTTCTTTAACCAAAAATCAAGATTGTTAAAAGGTTAACATATTGACCGCACTAATCACTCGAAGAAAAAAAATTAATATATATTTTTTTATAATATTTAACTTCTAATTATTTTTTTAAATTCAAAATGTCAGATTTTGATGATGTAGTATATTTTCTGTTTATAACTAATTATTTAGACCAATATTTTACATAAAATGAGCAGAAAATTGACAGTAGGTTGTCTAATTGATTTGACTACATTGCAGAAGATTTGCTGCTGTTTAAGTCTATGAAATACATCTGTATATTTGTCAAGTTTATTCACAATTAGTCCAATCGTATAATAATATTTAAACATTTAAAAGTGTTAGGTAAATTTATTTTGTATTATTTTACAATAACAGTTTATTTTGTAATTTTTACCTTTTTGGAGCAAAATTATACAGGGTACCTCAGGCCCAGTTCAACTTCATATTCAACCCTATACGTCCTGTCACATCATTTAAAAAAAATTACGCAGAAAATAATGGTGTCATCAGATTTTAAATTGACGGTTTGGTTCACTATTTATTAATTACACTTTATATGAACTGCCAGCCTCGCGTAAATATACAAAAACTTGCTCTTTTTAACCACTTTGCTCGGAGGATAGAGTTAGGGTAAATGGGTTAACAAGCATTTTCTATTCATTTCCACAGTTCTTCAACTGATGTAATTGGGCTATGATTGGCGTGGAAACTGGCCTCACAGAAAATAGACGAGAGGAGTTAAATCGAGTGACCGAGGAAGCCAACAGATTGGACCATGAGGTCCTCTCCTCCTATCCAGGAAGTGACGATTCAAATAACCTCTCACGGGCAAAGAATTGTGTGAGAGAAATCCATCAAGATGGAGAATTATCCTTTGTCGTTGTTGCAGAGGTACATCGTCTAATAGTGTTTGCAGAACGTCCCTCAAAAAATTAAGGAAATGAACACCAATACAATTATTTCCCTACAAATAAGGCCAAAATAATTTATTTCCGTGAGGTCCATACAAAACTTTTATACTCACGTGGTGATGAAAAAGTAAGAAATTCTCGGATTTTCCTCTGCCCGCGTTCCAAAATTCCACCGGCTGCTCAAAATGCTTGTCAATCCATCCCCTCTAACCCTATCTTCTGAGCGCCGGTGAAGAGTCATTAAAAAGAGCAATTCGTTGGCAAGGCAGGCAGTTCGAACTTGAAATGTGATTAACAAATAGCAAACCAAATGTCAGTTTTATCAAACTTATTTCCAAAATGTTGTAATTTTTTAACCAATCCGATAGCACCATTGATTTCAGAGTAAAAAATCCTTTAAAATAATTTGTCAGGATGTATAGAGTCTTAATTGAAATTTTGAAGTTGAACTGGGCCTCAGGTTCGTTGTATAATTTTTCTCCAAAAAAGGTAAAAATTTGAAAATAGACTAAAAAATATTAAACATATATTTTTTGTTTGTTTTAGACATCATTCAAGAGAAATTCAGCAGTGTCATCTAATCAGGAAACCCGTATACGTACAAATATTCATTTACACTCCAAAACGCTAAATTCAACTAAGTTCATTACATTGTACAGTTTGACTTATATTATCGTGTTTAATATTTTGCTAAAAATAAACTAATAATATATATATATAAAATATAAAAATTATATATATATATATATAAATATATCTTTGATTGAGAGGTTATGAGGTAGAGTGGGTCTGGCAACAAGATACAGCAAGTATAAATTCCTCCAAGCTCTAATGTCCAAAGCCTTATTGATGTCAATATGTAGCGCCAGATAAAATGAATTATAAGGTTATACAATTCAAAACGTAAAAAAAACGACCAAGTAGTAGCGACAATATTATTATTGTGGCACCTATCAAAACCAAAATTCTATCTAGCTAAGAACAGTAAAACCACTTACATCCGACTTTAGCAATTAGCCAGCAAGACTTAGTTGCTGTTTTTTTTACAAATTTTCAATGAGATATATAAGTTAAAATTATTGTTATACGTAATTATACGCAATTTGATTATTCTAACGCCTACAAAATCCTAATCCGCCTATTCTCGCTTTGAGACTTTTCGCCCCTTCACTGACTGGTCTTGTTTTATTTAGCAATATGGTAGATAGTTTGGATTCCTATGCTACAAAAGGCTTCAGAAAGGTTTTTGTCAGGTCTGATATGGTGAGTTTGTGTCGTTTCGTTGTGTCGCTCTGTAAAAGTTTTGATTTATTGTTGCACACGTATGTGAAATGATTTGTGCGTCTAGTTATTCGTGTATATCCTGTGGGATTGAAAGCAACTTTGCCTCATGCTCCATGGCAGTTCAACTTGAAGTAAACAGACTTATACAAATCGCGCCCAAAAAATATATATTTTAGGCAAATCGGTATGGTACAATTTATTTGTAAGAAAGGCTCAAAAAATGTTTGTCAGGAAAGAGGTTAGACTGTCAGAAAAACATTTGAGAAATTTTTATTTTACCGTAATTCCTGTATTTTAAAAGATATCACGTTCAATGAAAAATGTCATTGAATGAACCAATAAATTAAATTAATCACCTGATTTGCTTATCTGACATAATTCTGTTTCTTCTTTTCTCTTATTTATTACAATCGTTTTGTTTCATTTTACTGACCTTGGTTTCCAGGAAGAATGCTAATGTAATAGAGAAGTAACATCATTGAATTAATCTTTTTATTTAAAATTTACATAAAATCTACATATTCTTCCTTAAATGGTTATGGATATGAGGATTTTTGAATTCAGAAAAAGGTGCTTTTTGTTGCAAAAATTGAATTATCTTAAGACTGATTCTGTTCTAGTACTTAATAAACGAAGTTTAAAAGAAAAAAACAATTAAATCAAAGTTAATGTGTTTGAAAATATTGTGAACTGTATATGTTTTTAAATTCGCATGTATGCCAATGTTATGCTAATCCCGTTCTCCTAGAAAATGTTAAGGTTGTTCCTGTGGTTTGTAAAATTAATTTTTTAAACTTAAAATTTGCGCCTACAATGGAGCATATTTTAATAACAGTTCCATATGATATCATATAATCATTAATACGATATTTCTCAGCCCAGAGTTATTAAGGGTTCAAATTATGTTTGGTTGACAAATTCCACAGAACAGTTTAACTAACCCGAATATAATCTTAATGACCAGATGAAATCTTGGGTACCAGCACCCAAAGGAATTTCGGGTAAAAAGAGGATAAACACATTGGCCAGAGGCGGATCTGCTAGACCATATATAGGTCCTGAAACAATAATGGGGACAACAAAAACAAAGTTACTCCATCCCAGAATGGACCCAAAAATGACAAAAAAAGTGGGTAAACTCTTGGGGCACTAGATAAAGTAAACGTATGCTAAATAACCCTCACCAAGGCTGGCAAAATCACTGCTATCATTAGAGAGGGCTAAACTCAGTGATAGGACAAATAACTTAATAAGGACTTTGCCCAGCCGCGGTACGTTGCCTATCGGCGCCCGGCATCTTTTTAAATACAGCATAGCCGCGAGCACGTGATTCGTCACGGGGTCTCACAGGCGAAGCACTATTACGACCTCGCGGTCGACTCGAGGACCCAGAGCCTCGGGCGTCCGCAGGTCCACACAATAAGGTATTCCATAAGACTGTAAAGCTTACGACAAATGTGTAAACACACTCTGTGCTACCCTCACGAGGGGCACGTTACTAGCCTACGGGCCAAAGGATGTTGTGAACTAAATATACGATATGTACGCGCCCGGCCTCAAGGGGCTCGGTAACGCGTGTTAAAAGAACGAAGGTTGATAAACGAGTCGGGGTATGGGGCGGTGGACGTCGGCTAAGGCCGACGGGTATACCGTCTCACACTGTCCAACATCGGCTAAAGAACGAAGGTTGATAGACGAGTCGGGGTGTGGGGCGGTGGACGTCGGCTAAGGCCGACGGGTATACCGTCTCACACTGTCAGACATCGGCTAAAGAATGAAGGTTGATAGGACAAATAACCGGTCACTGGCATCTGGGAAAACATCTACCCAATATGGGCATAAATGGCCCGGATAACTGGCCCCCATGTAGATTATGTAACGAAGAGGAGGATACTGCGACCCGTATCGTTTTCAAATGAGAAGCAACTACTCAATCGAGACAGCCTGGCACACAAAGAAATCCCAGGGAATTGCAGCAACTATCTAATACTTCTTAGCGAAAGCATCGAGTGACCTGCACTGAACTAAGAAACTAGGAAAGTACAATAATCCAGAAGGCTGCAATGCTTCGGAAACAAAAACCCCCGTTTTCTAGTATCCATTTTACTTGGAGGATTATTTGAACATTGAAAAAATACATTTTTCTAAAACCTCTCTTCTGAAACCAATCATGTTTTCCTAAAATATCATTTTTGCTTAACGATCATCGCATAAAACTTCATTGATTAAATTAAAATGTTAAACATACACGTTACGTACGTTTCACATCCTACACGTATTTGTAAAATTTAAACAATGTTTATAAATCCCAGGCCCTGAAGATGATCTCAATAAAGATCGAAACGTTGGCACGATAAAGAAAACACCAGACCGCAACTCACGATCTCCGTATAATCGTTAAACATACTATTCACTCATATCCATTGATTTGGATAGAGATGTTAAATCACGTTGTATTATCGATCGATGATACTATGTGAGTAGTTCGATTTTAATTAATCATTTTAGGCCTGCCAAATCAATGATGACTGACTACAACCGTCGGTAGTTTTGGTTGCGGCGTCAGCATGTCGGTTTTTCAATTGTTTTGGCTCAAATAGAGGTAAAACAATTATTGTAAATTCTATTCAAATTGGATTCCATTATAAGCTGTTAAATAGTTTTGTGATCATCATAATCGTATATCATAACTTGTAGTATTGCGATGTTTTATTTATTAAGTATTTATTTGTAAAAATTTATTTTTGTTTATGTTTATGCTTTGAGACCTAATGGTTGGAAAAAAATTCAGTATTCTTCAAATCGCTTATCATGCAGACAGATTATGTATTGTGGGAATTTTTCAGGGAGAAAAACCCGACGTGGTGTTTGAAATCTTTTATGTTTCCATTAGGGTTGAGTATGAAAAACAGGTCGGAAACCTTTCACGTAACGCGCCGATCTCATAAATCTTTCTTGTCTTCCAGCCCCAATTGAATTATGTATCTCGGCTTTTCTTTTATGCAAAGACCGAAATATACGATTTTTGCCTAGTTGTCGCTTAGTTTAATCCCATATTATTAAAAGTCCCAAAACTTTAATATGTATGAATTGCCTGACTTCAACGGTGAAAAATGTCTCATTTGTAAAGTTAAAAATTTAAGCAAGTGCCAATTTTTACTCATATCTTTTGACCTACATAATCAAACCAACTCATTTTATTAACATACACCACCTGCTAAATTCGCAATTATATAATAACACATGTACAAAACACCATTTTACAAATTAGGTCTCGCTGTATTCTGGGAAGCACAAATCACAAATTACCATAACGTAAATTAATTGAAAATGGCTTACTGGAAATATTTAATAATTATTAAATATAACAATAAACAGTTACAGTTTTTAATACAATTAAATATAAGTATTTTGACTCTTTTTACAATTTTTATTTGTATTTTTAATTAAGTGTATTACAACACCACTAGAGTGCTACAAAAAATAAAAACAGTAATAACTAAAAACCTTAATTAATTGAATGATATTAATTGGTCTAGCGGACCATGAAAAACAGTGAATTTAATATGGAAAAGGTTAGATGTATGAAAGGATGTATTTTACTTTTAAGTTAGATCGTATACATTACAACAGAATGGAACCAGAAACACATTAATCCTTTTGAATTATTTTTGTCTGAATAGCAATTTCTTAAAATTTTGATACCGTTTATTATAAATATTTATCCGATACAGGATAATTCAATAAAAATGTAGATAGAAGGTATTTTTTGCATAATGTAATTATCGTTGTCTTCAAGACCAATTTAAACCATTACACAATGAACATTGTTATCAACATTATGGTTATTGGTTATTTTAATAATTAATTTTACTATTTTATTAATTTATTTAATTTTTAGGATCATATATTTTATTTGTATAATACATTAGAGTTAAAATCACCCTATTCCTAAAATTTTTTATTTGTGAACAACCATTACATTATAAGATTTTCGATATTTTTTACGATTGTCTGATAGATATTAAATTCCCTTTTGCTATAAGATATTAACTTATTCTTATCAAAATACAGAAGATAACAAAAACAAAAAGTAACGTCCACCTTACAGAGTCACATTTGTGACAATACAAACAAGCGATGAGATAAACCAAAACAATAAATGAATACACAAACTTAAATTATCAATAGAAACAAATGCTGATAGCTGTTATACTCAAAGGAGGCAAAAATCTATGCGAGTTACATAATACGTTACATAAAACAAATAAAGGTGAAAAATTGTACGATTTCTCACTTAAATCCCATCCCTGTATATTATGTACAGAAACTTTCCCTTACTAGCCTTTATATAAACCGAGACGCTCCTTATGTATTGGACTTGGTAACTGAGCAATGAACGTAAATGGCTCAAACAGCCTCCCCCTTTTAAGCTCAGATCACAATCCAATCTTCTTTCAGCTTGTTACAAAACCGAAACCCCCACGATATGACCCCAGCGCTTCACATATCGGAAACGGATTGGTATAACTTCAGAGAACAATTGGATGGACTATCTTCATAAATTTGAGAGTCGATATTCTGGTCACCATCAGTCACCATATCTTGGTATATGATTGGGTACCAAGCGCTAAACTTTACTACTCATTTAAATTTTCTCGTAAACAAAGGAAAAAAGTGTACTTTTCTTCCACGATATTGTGCAGAAATTCTTTCCTCGATGAGAAAATACAAAACTGTAACAAGACCAATACTTTCAGTCTCACGGGGAAATAGATGTAAGGCCAATAGTGAAAAGTGAGGCCAATTATAAAACAAAAATAAAAAAAAACTTACATACGCATGTCCTGCCTAGTTTCATCCCTGCTCCATAAAAAAATGACAAACGGCACAAAATAAATTTCTCTGAGACTGTGTACACATTCACTTAGGGCCACAAAAATAAAACTCCTACATCAAAAAGGAGGCAAAAAATTCGATTTTAGAAGATAACTAATTAACCCTGCCAAACTGTGGCAGGTTAAGAAAGAAGTCGGTCCCTTGTCCACGGAGAACGGTTCGAAAAGGGAAAAGACCATACTGACAAGACTACGCATAGGTCATACGAGAATAACGCACGGGCACCTTCTGGCCGGAAAGCGACCGCGTAGGTGCCCGTTATGTAAGGATAGAATAACGGTCGAGCATCAAGTGTAGAAGGCTTGATGTATATAGACAATATTTTGTGCGTAGTCTTGAGGCACGGCAGCGGGCACAGATCGCTGTTCCGGTACCTCAGGGCTATAGGGATTATTAAATGTATATAGTTTTATGTGTTTGTGTTGTGTCTGTGTTTGACTTTATGTTAATTTATTGTAATGAATGTAATTTATTAGCATGAAAGGAAAGGGGTGATTAAACCCCGCCCGAGGAATATCGAGTATTCTGGGGTGAGTGTGTGACGTCTGGAGAGTAAAAGTAAGTTATTAGCGAGAGTGGAGGGTTCAACCCCGCCCCGAGGAATATCGAGTACTCTGGCGTGAGTGTGTGANGCGATGACCTCAGCTGTTTGTCGGCCCATAAACTTCCCACTTATAATTATAACAGAAGATAGCTTAGGTTGTAAAAGTAAATAAAATATTACGTTTCCACAGAATCAACAATAAAATCGGTTAGATGAAAATTGGAAGTTAAATTTCTATCTAAATGATAATCTTCTAATAATTTCACGCTCATCTAGCACTGAAATTCTATTTGAATGTTTGAGTTGAATTTCCAGGAAGGCTTAAAAACAATAATTATACTTCTCATCTTATTCAGAAAATAATTCAAGATTAAATCTTATGGTCAATAATTATTGATTCCATTTAACTTCAAAAAATATAGTTTAAATAAAACTATGACTTTATGATCTACGATTACTTACTTTTAGAAAAACAAAATTTCTATTGTGATGATTTTGTACTATTGGTAACTAGGATCATCCCAAAACTCCGATTACAAAAAAATTAAAAGAAAATTTTACTCAAGTCGTTTATCGCAAAAGTGTCAAGGTCTATGACAACTTTATCCTTCCTGCAAGCCAAGGTTGTCATAATAGTGCTTTACAAGACGTCAAAAACAGAAAATAAATGGTGCGACAGAGATGTGCAGCAAAAATAATAAGACAGGCCCGTGTCAGAAGCAAAGTAGAATTCCGACTGTTCTGAACAACGACGTTACGTTCACTATGAGGATGAAATAGACGGGGACGAAGAAGGAAGGTAATACAAACTGGCAACCGAATGGATTCTCCGAGGAAGAAAGCGAAGTGGTGAAAGACGTAAGATTGACGGACATGAAGATCCAGACGTGAACCGCTTCGAATAAAGAGAATACTTAAAAGACGTAAGGACTTAGGCCTGATTATGATATTGATTTTGATTCTTTGATATTTTATCTCTGATGTTTCGTTTCGTATTACTTGTATACTTTTAAATTAGCTTAATTATTAAAGAACTTTTTACAAATATAAAGTGTTCTACCTCTATTGACTCCTTTTTACTATGTTTATTTTTCCATTCAATTAATTTTTGTTACCTTCTGTAATAAATATCTACTTATAACCGGCCTTCCTACTGTCTTAATCCAGTACCTACCAATAACACACGTCAACTTTTCCGAGCGTCCGACTTTTATCTTTTATTTTATTATTCACTACTTTCGTGGTCAGCTTAACCAATTAATACATGACAATTAATTTAGGTTTTTAGTTGAGATGAAAAAAAGTTAATGGCACGAGAGGGATTCGAACCCACTACCTTCGGATAGATACGCCGCTGCTCTACCACCTGAGCTATCTTGACCTCGATCCTCTCGGACATCAATTCCCCATCTCAAATCATATGTGGGGTTGAGATGGGGAGTTGATGTCCGAGTGGATCTAGGTCACGATAGCTCAGGTGGTAGAGCAGCGGCGTATGTAGCCGAAGGTCATGTGTTCGAATCCCTCTCGTGCCATTAACTTTTTTTCATCTCAACTAACAACCGTAATTAATTGTCTTTTATTTTATATTCGCTTCAATCACTTGATCACAAAACTGAATACTTTCGAGTAATAAAATGATAACTATTTAGTTAATGATAAAGAATTTTATTTTAAGACCGTTTTTAAGGTGTTCTTCAAGAACATGCAACCATTTTGACATATCATTTTATTAAAGCGATACAATTTCGGGGGCACAGCCTTAAGAAAATTAAAACGGTGTAATATAGTTTATAAATTACAACGCTCTTGCGAAAAGGTATAAATTGGAAAAACTGTACACCTTTTGTATAAAAGAGTTAACCAACACAAAATAGATGTAAAAAATAAAAGCGAAAAAACCGGATTGGGACAACATGCAACAAAAACATAAAATTAATGTGTAGAGATTAGTGACCGTTAATCTATAGTTATTCAGATATCGTGAGATGCGGTCGGTCCCGACCGCATCTCACGATATCTGAATAACCATAAAATTAATTTCGATGATGTTAAGATTTTAGGTAAAGAAAAGAATAATGTTTTATAAAGGTGTGTTTTTGTATATAGTGACCCGTTGTTTAATTATTGATTGGATTTGTGAGTAGCGGTCAAGTATCATGTAGGTTAGAAAAACAGCTATTTTGCCAACATTTCGACCTTTATTTAGGTGATTTTCAGGGCATAAAGTGTGGTGCTTTTCTTGTGGTGTAATGTTGGTGTTGTGTGAAATTGTTGTGGTTAGTGGATATTGAAAATTTGGGTCCTAGTGATAAAATATTTAGAAATCTGGAGGAATATTGTTTTTTGTGATTTAGAAAGCAAATATTTTATTTGTGTTGTGTTACCTGTTTATTGATTAAAGTTTTGAGTTTTTTTGATGTGATTGTTTTTATTTGGTTGAATAGCTTCGTTGATATGTGTACAATTTTTCAAGAATGTCAGTTGGTAGCATGGTTGAAGCAACGTGTTTCAATCTGTGGATATTGTCTGTTAATGTTTTAATGTTACCGATGGCAGTTTTAATTTCAATTTTAAAATGATAGTTTTAAATTTGTGAGTGGCTTTCTGCATGTTTTTCATGTAGGTCAACATGTTGGTGTTTGGTCGTGTTAGTGCGCCCTTCGTGAGGTTAAATTTATTTTTTATGTGAAAAGAAATACCTTATCTGGCCTACACTTTAGTATGAAAATCCGATGATTTGTAGCAGCTGCTAAGTTCTTTTGGTTTCTCGATATGTTGTTGAAAATATGAGTAGCATGATGTTCATGTTTGATGTTGATATGTTCGTAAAAACTGGTCGTTTGTTGTTGGTTATGTTATTCCTCTCTGGTATACATGTGTATTTTTTATACAGTGACCGGTTGTTTAATAATTTGTTGGAGCGCCATGCATTATGCTTTGAAGATGACCCGAATAATGGTCGAACCAAATAAAAAAGGTGTTTTTTCAAGCTACCTCAGTGAAGATCGCTCCTCACAACCCAACAAATTTTTTAAACGTAAAATAGTTAAATTTTAATAACAATTTTAACTGATCGCTAGGTTATAAAGGAAGTTAAAATTCACTCTTTTCATTCAGAGCGGGCTAAAATCCGTCCAAACAAGTCGCCTCTTGTACCACTCGACCGGCAATTTCGGTTTGGTATTATCGCATTTTAATTTAGCTCTCGAAACTTTTTTCAACCTAGGTCATTTTGTTTTGAACGTGCATGTCATGCGTGAGGAGTGCCGGTGTCCTCTCGAAATTAAACAGAACCATCTGGCACCGTTGATTGTCCTAACAATAAAAACGAATTTGACAGCAAAACGATAAACTTCAATTAATTAATCTTAAAAATAATTCATTTTTCAATACAATACAAAAGTCTTGTCACCTAAGACAAATCCAAATCCGACCACGACCCTGTTTGTCTTTCGAGAAATGTATGGAAAACGTTTGCATTTTTATAGATTCAACCAGTTTCTCAAGATATAGAAAATGTTTTAACTGTACATACATAGATGCATAGGTATAGTATAGATGTTTTTAAGATCGGAAAACGCAAGTATCGAAAAAATCTGAAAAAACATTTTATGGTTAGTGGTTTTTAAGGCTTGATAGACTAGAAAATCAAAAGTAAAAAACTATTAACTGCGTAGTCGGAGGTGTTAAAGTTAGATGCCAAACTGTTAAAAAAAAAGATTTTTTAATTCTGCTTTTATAGTTTATCTGTAACAAATGACAACAATAGTTGGATTTAAATTATTGATTACTTGACTAAATCGATCATCAAATTATTCAAGAATAGTCTTTTGACAAATGGACTTACTTTTGGGTCAAAGCCCACGTATTGTCCGGCATGCAGAGACAGTTTTTTCGAAATGTTCCACCTAATTGAGGATTGCAGTTTCTTTGATCCATATAGGGAGCGCGTAGGAATGCCACCGGGTAAGAAAATTGTACTTGACCATTGGGGTCCCCTGTTCTAAGAGGAGGAAACAGGTTTGTTTAAATGTACATAGTGCTGAGAGTACAAACCAAGTAATAAATTGTTAGTTAAATTTTTTGAAAAAAACCATGTAATAAATTGTAAGTTAAATTTTATGGACAAAACCATGTAATAAATTCTTAGTTAAATTTCATGAACAAAACCATGTAATTAATTGTTAGCTAAACTTTATGAACAAAACCATGTAATAAATTGTTAGATAAATTTTATAAGCAAATCTATGAAATAAATTGTTAATTAAATTGTATGAACAAAACCATGTAATAAATGTTTGTTAAATTTTTTGGGCAAATCCATGTAATTAATTGTTAGTTAAATTTTATGAACAAAACCATGTAATAAATTGTTAGCTAAACTTTATGAACAAAACCATGTAACGAATTGTTAGATAAATTTTATGAGCAAATCTATGAAATAAATTGTTAATTAAATTTTATGAACAAAACCATATAATAAATTTTTGTTAAATTTTTTGGGAAAATCCATGTAATAAATTGTTAGCTAAACTTTATGAACAAAACCATGTAACAAATTGTTAGATAAATTTTATGAGCAAATCTATGAAATAAATTTTGGTTAAATTTGTTGGGCAAATCCATGTAATAAATTGTTAGCTAAACTTTATGAACAAAACCACGTAATAAATTGTTAGATAAATTTTATGAGCAAATCTATGAAATAAATTGTTAATTAAATTTTAAAAACAAAACTGTGTAATAAATTTTTGTTAAATTTTTTGGGCAAATCCATAATAAATTGTTAGTTAAATTCATTCCATCAATTAATGGTATTGAGGTGTTTTGATAAATTTTCTGCCAAATCATAAAAATTAATTTTTTTAAATAATAACTAATGAATTTTGATCCCGCTTAATTTGGTCTATATTAAAATAATATAACGACAATAATACATATATTTTGAAATAAAAATACGAATGTCCGGTTCTTTTATTTTCGACTGTTCTTGACCCTACTCAATGGAAATCTGGACAGTGGTGGTAGCGTAGAATAGAGGTTAGCGTTGCTCCTCGTTATATAATAAAAGGAGCGTCTGTGGCTGCATCGGTTAAGGCGTTGTAAGGTAAAGGTCACGGGTTCGAATGCAGGGCCGCAACATAAGTGCTTACAAATGCGATTCTTTTTGCAAAAGCACCAACACCCCGAGAGTATGACCTCTGCAGTTACTGCACCCCGAGAGAACTTATAAATATTCAAAAAGCTATAATATATTATAGTGTTGATTAATTTGTACCGTATAAGTAGTGTATTTTTCATAAAGTATCTACAAATATATTTTGAAAAAAGGTTTAAACCTTTGCCTTTACAAACCATTCCCAGAAAAAAAACAACTTGTCCCTTGTATTTTGCTCTTACGCGATTTTATTATTTTAAAAGAATTACACTTTGATAACTGTAATGTACTGTAACAGTACCCTATTTCACTAAAATTACAAAATATATAAGGTAAATAATTTTTATTTGTGCAAAGCATAAAATGACATATATTTTGTGGGCGGTAATGCTAATATGATTATCTATATGTATTTAATTTATTTGAATATGAAAGGAATTTATTTGTATTGGATGCTCTAGCAGAGATATCTCTGCTTCTCAAATTGGATTATAATTAAACCAATATTCGTTCGTGCCTGGAAACGGATTCCTATATTCGGATATAAATTTGACAATAAATACAACTGACCATGACTCGTGTTCGTAACTTGTTTAATAGGCATATTGAGGGAGATCAATTGGCACTATTGGCATATGTTTTTGGTATAAGCTGCGTATTCTACTCGATCAATTTAATGAAATTTGGCAGAGAAAAAATCAAGGTACGTATTGCTTGGATAATCGTGTCCAGTTTAATGAAATTTTTTTGACTACTTGACATATTGGAGGAAATGTGTTTTACAGGCTATGAACGTTTTAATTGAAATTTTTTCAGTTCTAATCGGCCCAGTAATAAAACATTCCTGTTCAAGCGTACTTGCCAATGGAGCCGAAGAGACTAGAATTTTTATTGACATTTTTGTTAATGTAATTTACATTTTTTAAATATGAATTTCTGCCTTTGTTGTAAATTTTTTTTATTATGTTATATTTTTATACCTAAGACAAAAATTTAATATTCAGGATTGTATTAAATAAGATTAGGTGTATAAAATGTTACAAAACCAAAAAGACCTACCCAATAAAAAAACTCAACAAAGAATTTTTGTTTAATAAACAAATCGGATTCGTTATAAGCACTAATAAAAGACCTTAAATACGGTTTTTCGTCGCAATAAAAAATTTATATTTACGGTGAGATTATCCAAGTGAAATTGTTCATCACGCCGAAGTCCGCTGTTCCACAAAAAATTCAAGACATCTGCAGATTTGATCTAAATCCAATGTTATTGCAGTCGTTGTAATAAAAAACTTTATTGTAATGTTCCCAATTCGATTAAAATAGGTCGATTGGCGGCGGTCAAAGTTACATTGAGTTTTCTCATTTAAGGTTTCAGGAGGAAAAAAACCATTCCAATTCATTTAAAAAAAATCAATTATTGTACTTTATCAAGCCGCTGGAGTACAAAGTAATTATATGTTTTATTTTTATATAAAAGAATTTGTTTGCCCACAGATTAATGATTTTCGTGTTTTTGCACTCCGAAAGTCCCCTGAAACCAAATTTGGGGGAAAATAAAAAAATATATAATTGAAAGTCTTTGTAACGACTTCACTGATATCACGGGAAACTTTTCGGAGTTTAAAAGCATGTACACTTCACTTAAAGGCATAAAATTTCTGTAAATAATTTAGAATTGATGATACCCAACGTTTAATGTTTTTGTTTATTTCATCCATATTTGTACTTAAAAGAAACTACACCTTTCAACGGTTGTTTTAATACGGTTAAAAACATTCAACTTAGATATATTTCATTGGAACACCAGACTCAGTGAGTAAGATATTGTACAATCCATGCAAATCTTGCAAAATGTTTATCGAAATAAAATACAGTAACTTGTTATAATAAATTTAATGCCATTTATTGCGATCTTCCATATTATTTTATGATCTTACGTATAAACATGAATCAACCATATAATTAGAATACTACTCCAAGTTCCACGTACTAAAATAAGGCATGTTGGGGTGGCTCTTGCTTCCAACCAAGGTAATTTTTTTTGAGAAATCGCAGATTTAAATTACGACGAGACGTTTCTATATTTTTTTAAGTTAAAAAGAATATTACAAAGACACGTCCATGTTAAAAAAAATAAAAATTGAATTTTATTTTCGCTTAATAACTCTCCAATGACACAAGAAATATTAATATTTACTTTCAGGGCTAAACTAATAGAATCAACATAAAAATACAAATGTAGAGATATAATCTTATTTTTTCTCATGTGCCTAAGCTAGATTTTTACCTTTTCTTTCACATTCTAGTCCAGACTTGACTATTTATACTACCTTCCCCATAGAGGGGCAAACCTGGATATAATGTTTTTTTGGCATCGCCTTTTGAGCATCCGCCATTTCTTTTTTTCTCTCTCCTTCGCAGCATATGGAAGCCCGAAGGGGCAAGCAAGGCGCAGCCGGAAAGCGGGAGAATGCCCAAGCCTGCCTAAGGGAACCAGCATTCGTATTTATTTATTTCTTTTTAGGGCCTGTATACGGTTTCCATTTTCGGGGATGGGGATAAAAACCATTTACAACACCATGGAAAAGACCACATCCCCATAGAATCCGGGGCACAACACGCCCAAGCCGCTTATGGCACCCGGCCCCACAGTCCAGCACCACCCAAACCGACCGGCTCCGGGCCACCCCACGCCACGAACGAGTCAAACTAATTTTTTATTCGTTCCTGCCGTATGTACTACATGTTGTCAAATATGTATATTGTTCTTATTTATAAAGGCTACGAGTGCATCGAGAACCGGGATGTTTCTTGTGTCCGAGAGTACGATATCCATTTTTGTTGGGAATTTTATTCAATTTTTTTTTAGTTCTGAGAACAAAACCTCCCTGTCCATCGTGTTTCTTATGCATGCCAGGATAACGTGGTTTGAATCGGCAATGGTCCTCGCTTTGCATCCACAACTGTCGCTGTCCACAATACCAATTTTGGCAAGGTTGTATGGTAATCGGTTATGATTAGACCGTAACCTGAATATCATCGTAAAGAATTTCCTTGGTCTATTCACCTTAAGGTACCAGGGTTTATGTCGGTTGCTAAGCTGTACATTAGCGTAGTACTGGCCTTTCGTTGTTTTGGACTCGTTATACTGTTTCTGCC
This sequence comes from Cimex lectularius, assembly GCF_000648675.2. Taxonomy (NCBI): domain Eukaryota; kingdom Metazoa; phylum Arthropoda; class Insecta; order Hemiptera; family Cimicidae; genus Cimex; species Cimex lectularius. The sequence continues at coordinate 1,507,211 of NW_019394227.1, forward strand.
ATTTCCTCCTTGCAATTTGTTTCAGGCCGTGATGTCACATGGGACGATAATGTTGTAAGGAACCCCATTCTGTGCATAATTTTGTTGTTTTAACCAATAAATGAACATCTTGAACATATACCTACATGCATAGCACAGACTATAATCAATATTTGAGAAAAAAATTTAAATTACTTAAAATATTTTCTTCATCGGCAAATAGGGTTAAGAACGAAGGAGCACGAGTTTATTATTTTTCTATCTAACATCACCATAAAAAGTTTCATTGAAATTATTGATCGATCCCACATTCAAAAAGCAAAAAATTATTTACTGACTCTGAAACTCGCTACCGTGGTCGAGAACTCTTCTTAAGTCCGGCGGCATGCCTACACGCTCTCTGTATGGAGCCAAGGCATGACACGCCTCTATTATGTGGGACACGTCGAGCAACCTTTCTCTGCATAAGGGGCACCTGCGCGGGCTTTGGCCCAAAAGCAGGTGCCCATGTGTCAACCGCGTATGGCCAATCCTCAGTCGGGTGAGGATGATCCTTCGTCTCCTGCTCAGATTCTCTGAGGGCCATCTACTGGTCGTGCTCTTGGCTCGCAAGAGCCTCTCCGACGACCCCGCCCACTGACGCTGCCATCTTTCTTTTATCATATTTTTAACTGCGTGTTTAGCGTCAGGGAGCCTGATCGCGATGGTCCGATCCGGAGGGTGGGACGTACCGGCTTTCGCCGCCTCGTCCGCGCGTTCTTTACCCTCCAGGCCGACGTGTCCACGAATCCAGACAACCACTGTTTTTCCGAGAGGCTCCAGCTCAGCGTATTTCTCTAACAAGTGCACGACGAGAGGGTCCACAGAGAACCTGTCGCGTATAGCCCAGCAGAATTATTTACAATAAAACAACTCTGTTTCTTCCAAGAATAGGAACGGGAGCTCAGATACTCGCTGTCATGCACTAGTAAAATTCTCTTATCGGGAGGTATTCTGCTCTCTTTATAGAACCAAGGAATTATTCTCCGCATGCCGGGCACATGGCCCCAAAAGGAAGTGTCAAAGAAGCACTATTCTGGAATAGTTTGTTGACCGATTTAAACATGTAATCATATTTCTCATTGTTGTTTGATAGTTACCTATGTAAGCGTGTCTCTTCTGTTTTGGGCCCAACCCTGAATTCGGAGAACCGAAAACAAGGTCCCAGAGGTTTTTTGTGTTCGGACCTCACTACAATAATTTAATTTATTGATCATGCACCTTTTTTTAATCTGTTCCATTCAAATATTCAAACCAAAATAAATACGAGATCAAAATATTAATTAAATTTAAATCTTTTATTACAATTTATTTTCAAAAAAGATTACAATTTCTTTTATTAATTATTATTTTTAATTTAAAGAATCTTTTATTCTATAATAAAACTTATTTCAGAATCTACAAACATTAATTTTAAAATCGACGTTAATTCTCGTTTTATAAAGAAAAGTAAAAGTAAAGGAAATTATTATTATTGTTATTGTTATTATTATTAATTTTTGACCGCCAATTAGAAAATACAATTAATATTTTAAGATAACTTTTAAAATGAAATGATATCTCTTTTAGTTTTCTTTATAAAAATGTATTTTTTGTGACAACCCTTTTTTAAATTAAAATACAATTATTATTTTTAGTTTTTTGACGTCAAAATATAAAATTTACTCACTTGAATTGTGTGCACACCAAATTTTCTTAATTACAAATAAACAGCTCTTAACCCATGGAGGACAGAAAGGGAATTGTTTTTTTGACTGAAAAAATAGCCCTTTCCTAGCCCCTACTCCTTTCACTGTCAGATGTGAGTGGAGGGGCATGTCGGTACATTCAAATCGAAACGTGACACCTATATTCTTGTTCTTCCTAATTTCGCTGATTTTTGTCGGTCAGGCGCGTTGCGGAATTTCGCCATCTTCAGTGTTACGTTTGGGGGATTTCTTGGAATAACTTTATGTCGAATTAACTTTGTGTCTGATTTAAGCTATGCTAAATCGTGAGATTTCTTCGTGTAGTCTGTGCGGTGATAAACTTAAAGTTTGATAGTCCTACTCTCTAAATAGTTTCAAAAATATTTTGGTATCTATATTTAATATTTCGTTAAGAAAAATTGATATCAAATATTACTGACTGCTCAGTTACTTTTTACTTCCGATTTTCTAGGCTTCAAATTCCTTAAAAACCACTAAATCCAAATACTTTTACAGATTTTTTCTCCTTTGTTGCGCTTTCCGATCTTAGAAATAACTGCAGTTAAAACATTTTTTATAACATAAGATTACATTTATGTCTAATTTAACATAAAAGTAGTTTATTTCTCTTAAATCGTCAATATTCTTAAAGTAAATTAGTCACACACGTTCTATGTTTCTTGGAAACCGGATGCCGATCTCAAACATCCGCCGAATTTGTAAAAATGCAAAAGTTTCTCATCCCTTTTTCAAAAGACAAACAGAATCGTGCACCCGATCTGACTGTTAATGGGTTGAATCTCATTGGGTCGGCTCTAATATGTACTGCGTTGTTGAGACGTAATCCGATTAGTGTCATTCTGTTTGTGTTTCTCTGACTCTTAATTGGAAAACTTTTACGTGTTGGGCCTATACGAAAAAAGTCAATTCGGCTGGCTTGGCTTTGATGATTAATAGAAACACCCCTTGTGTTATATTATGGGCGACTGATATCAGCCGATTCCTGATTTCTGAAGTTTTCAATTACATTGAGTAGTTTGGTTAAGTTAAAATCAGTTTCAAATAAAAAAAAAACTTTTTAATTATATATATTAAGGAGAATATTTCAATGACTTAATTCCTGTCTTTTCCGTCATATCCTTCTTAATAAGTGGAAATATATTTTAGTTTTTCCCTAGCATATTGTTAGGGATTTTTTTGAAAATAATACTGAACAGTTATATATAAAATTTTTTCTTCTAATTAGTTTGAAAGTATAATATTTTGTTGAGCAATTTCGCTCGGTCAACATCTGTGACTTAGTTGGTGAAAGTTCGAATGGTATAAACCGCTGTATATTTATGTTTCTCGGCTAATTAATTCCTGTAATTTTCTCCGCCCTGCTCAAATAAGAAAATGGATTAAAACATAGCGTGACGGAACTGTATTAAGAAAAGCCTCAAATTCAATTTCCTGGAAACATAGTCAACATGAAAATCCAGATCTTTTTTACTTTTTCTCTTCATACAGTTTAATTTCAAAAACAAATGAAAGAATAATACTTTTTTCTATTTAATATGCATTGCATTATTTTAAATTAAATATTTCACTACGGTTAAGAGTAAAAAAAAATTAGGAAGAAATTCCACTGATAATATAGATAGAGGCAAACTCAACCCTTTACAAATTTTTTCCTTTTAAAATTATTTATCAACTACGTTATAAGCTTCAAACATTGAGATCACAGAGAGTAGAAAATCGAAGATGTTAAGTCGTACAAATCCATAATCCATCGAAATAATTCGATTTTCAAGTTTACAGATTTTCTTGTTTATTTATGGAGATCTTTTTCTTCTCAATTTTTAATTAAATTTCTTGTGTGTCTATACAGAAAAAGATTGAAAGAAAGTGCGTTATGATAAAGAAATATGCGTTTATTTTTTCTGCCATGGCTTCGACGTAGGTCAAAAACACGTAAACAACATCATATCTCTGGGTTTATTTTATAGGTTATTTTAAAAAATAATATTTACGCACGCCAGAACGATTTAAATTGTCGAAAATAGAATGTTGACAATGGAGTATAGATTTTTTGTTAAAATTTATATTAAATATTTATTGAACATGATGACATTTTACCAAAATTTATTATCTTTTTTCGGAATTTCTTAACTTGGCGGTTGTTGTGTTACATTTGTATGTCAAATTTATAATAATGTTTGATTGAGCCTTGTGTTAGCATCAATCCATGTTCAAACATTGAAATTTATTTCGCCACCACCATCGTACATTTTGAGCAGGATTATCCAACCATCATCTGATTCCGGCTTCTAAAGCAAAACATAAAGGTGCAAAAACTTTTTAAGAATCAAAAAGTTTGAGAAAAAACGTACCCTACAGCTGTGAGGAGATTTAAAAACGCTCAATGATTCTTTACCATCAACTGCCTTGATGGAATATTTTGATACATAAATATACAGCTCCATTTAACCGGAATAAAACAAAAGAAATTATTTACTCAACAGATCATGTCATTACAAATAATTACCTCTTTACTGATATCTTGACGACGTTGGCATCCCGCCAATCCCGGGCGAAAACCTAACGAACCCAATTAGGATAGAGAGATAATGGAAAAAGCGGAAATAGAGACAGACAAATTAAGAAACTCCTAGCGAGAAATCCCATCTCGGAAAACAAGAAAATGAGTTTCGAGTTAATAAGATTAGCCGACATTATGAAAAAAAGTAAACTCGGACTGATTTAAAAAAAGAAATGAAACGAAAGGAAGTAAAGTTATAAAAAGGAAAACCTTCTGCTTACCGTGAAATGAAATTTTGTTAAGGTCCTCCCGTTTATGCTAATGGGAGCTTTAACGCAATTGGAAAAAATTATGTAATTTCAATTACGAAAATTAACTTCATGGGTTGGGGTATATGAAAGGCGATTCAACGAATTGTAAATTTTTGAACAATTTTACTTCTAATCGTATATTGTTAATGAGAAATTTTCTTTTGTCTATGTGCCTCGTTCACTGTTAGTCCAGCTTGTTCAAGCAATAAATCATTGTAATATTTTTATTAATCTTTAAAGTGTTATAAATTGAAAGTATATTTGTGCCAGAGGGAAATTGAATTGATAGATGAAAGGCTGACTTCTCCATATGCCACCACTGGCATACCGCTTGTCCGTAACCCGGGCTTGCGGTTTGGATTTCCAAGTTGAGTGACCAAATATCCGACTTCGGACCCAGCCAGGAGATTCGAGGGATGTCGACTTATCTATCGCATGAAACATTTCTTTATTTTTTTATATTCAGATATTTTGATCAAAAGCTACTATGATGATCAATCGTGTCCATGTTCAATGGATGTATTCAAGAATTGGGCGTCTTGATTTTTCTTTTGATTCAAAATTGCTTTTAAAAAAAAATAAATTATGAAAAAACATTATTATTATTATTTTAAGATTATTATTTCGTATATTAAAAAAACATTATTATTATTATTTTGTGTGGTGATTAGTGACCGTTAATCGATAATTATTCAGAAATCGTGAGATGCGGTCTGGTGTGATGTAGGTTTCAGAAAAACATTTTCTTTATCGTGCCAACGTTTCGATCTTT
>NW_019394227.1:1512885-1655812 GCF_000648675.2 Cimex lectularius
TATAACAATTTGGGAAAAGGCCTAAATCTCATTATAAATTCCAATAAATTTGAGAAAGCTGAAAAGTGCTCTTCGAAAGAAACACTGGGGACCCAGTAACTCCTGTAAATCACTCGAAAGGTTGAGCCTTTGCCTAAAGGGTTGTAAAGTGGGACAGTCGACCAAAATATGTTTTACTGTCAAAATGGTGCGTTCTCCACTTCGCGTACATCGAGGACAAGTTGGAAGGTTGTTGCCTATTAAAAGCCTATTATAGATTAGCCTGATATGACCTATTCGCAATCTAGAGAGAATCACAAGTTCTTTCCTCTCAAGTTCCTCAGTTGGCCATTTATGGACCATTATTATCATTTCGATAAAACACACTCACTGATTATAATTTTTGAAATAAAAAATAAATAATTTACGAAATTAAATCATGTTTCACTTCTTCGCGAAATACATACATAAAACTCCTCAATCACCTAAGTTTAAACAATATAGTGTCCGCTCTTAATAGTTCATCCCTTGGACAATACGGACCCGATGCTAATAAGATTGTAATTAATTTTGCAATAAACCCGATCCCTCACTTAGAGAAACCCGAACCGATTGGCGGTGAGATGAAATTGTTGTAGTATCCATCTAGTCCCACTTCAAAGCTACACTGGAGACAATTATCGATTTGATATTAAAAAAAGAAGAAATACTTTTACAAACATTCTGAAAATTATAAAAATCAACACTATTTTCCAAATATTACTTTTTATATAAATATATAATAACAATTCACTAGTTTCGTGGTCCGCTTGACCAATTCATATATTACAGTTATGTATGGTGATTAGTGACCGTTAATCGTATTTATTTAGAAATCATGAGATGCGGTCTGGTGTAATGTAGGCTTCAGAAAAACATTTTCTTTATCGTGCCAACGTTTCGATCTTTATTGAGATCATCTTCAGGACCTGGGATTTACAAATAATGTTTATATATTACAATTACATTTTAAATGTGGAAACGTGAATTTATACAATGCAAACTATATTTTTTTATATATTCAATCAAAGTATTTCTACTAACTCAAATTATAAATACTTTGATTGAATATATAAAAAAATATATTTTGCATTGTATAAATTCACTTTTCCACATCCAAAATGTAATTGTAATATATAAACAATGTTTGTAAATCCCAGGCCCTGAAGATGATCTCAATAAAGATTGAAACGTTGACACGATAAAGAAAATGTTTTTCTGAAACCTACATCACACCAGACTGCATCTCACGATTTCTAAATAAATATTACAATGATCTCAAAAGTTCAATTTTATCTCAACTGAAAACCTTAATTAATTGTAATATAATAACAATATTAAATAATAATAAATTAACAGAGGAAATCATAATTATTTATTTTTCTTATAACTCTTTTCTCAGACATTATTCAATAAGATGAAAAATACAATTATTCTGTGAAACATATTTTAAAAGTGGAATGAAATCTTTAATAAAAGCGCATAATACCAAAATGTGTGTAACAAAAATTTCGTAGGTGCCATGGATCAAAGGAATTTTAGGTAATGAAAAGGCAGACAAAGTTACCAGAGGAAGATCAGCAAGTTCAACCCTTTAGCATATAATTGGGGTAAAAAGATAAATATATACTCCTTCCTTCTCAAACGGGTCAAGACAAAAGGAGAAATGGACTAACTCTACAATTGTCAGACATATTAAGCTCATGGCTAAATAATTGTTTCAGCTATACAGGTAAATCAACGAATCATAAGTCTGTTATATGAAAAAACACCTAAAAAACATGGTTATATTTAACGAAGACCAAATATGTCGGTTGTCCGATGAGAAGGAAGAAACTGCCAATTTCATTCACAAAAACATACAAGTAAAAAAAAGAGAATTGCCATGAAAATTATTATTCAGAAATCGTGAGATGCGGTCTGGTGTGATGTAGGTTTTTGAAAAACATTTTCTTTTACGTGCCAACGTTTCGATCTTTATTGAGATCATCTTCAGGGCCTGGAATTTACAAACATTGTTTAAATTTAACTAATACATGTAGGAAGTGGAAAAAAGTGAATTTATACAATGCAAAAAATGTATTTTTTATATTCAATCAAAGTATTTCTATGTTTTTCTGAAACCTACATCACACCAGACCGCATCTCACGATTTCTGAATAATCATCGACTAACGGCCACTAATCACCACAAATTGCCATGACAGTTAATGAGTTATTACTTATTAACTCAATCAGCCCGATTGTTGATTTGAAGTAAAACCAACTTCAAATCAACCTAGGATCTTCCCAGTCCATATCATTATGTTTAAAAATGTTTTGAACATGTAGAAAAACACTCTTCTCACTCTCAATGATTTGGCAGTTTTATGAGTCCAGAAAGCTTTTATAGGTTTTATGTTTCACGGTCACCACGTCGGACCTAAGATCCTAAGTTACCATAATTGATTAAAAATAATTTTCGTAAATACCAACCATTAAAATTGTAGGAAATGGCGATTTGGCAAATGTAAAAGTTCCTGAATATAATTAACAACGTTTGAGAAATATATTTTTATTCTATTTTTGTAAAATTGTAAGGGTAAAGTGGTACCCAAACATTAAACAATATTTGTTTCTCAGATTTCCTTCCCGTGATCTGCAAAGTGATGATTTGTAATTTGGTCGTTACCAATTATTTAAGTCTGCTTGTCCTTGCTGAATTAGTTCAGGATAGGCAAATGAATATGATCGATAATAATCAATATTAAATCGATTAAAAAATATAAAAGGTATAGGTCAACGTACGGAAATGATATGAATGTACTATAGTAAATAAAAAAATTAATTATCACCTTTTTTGAACGTTTTATGACATGAAAATCTCTTATTTAAAAAAAAAAAAAAAAAAAAAAAAAAAAAAAAAAACAAATAAATAAGGTAATTTTCCTTCATCTGAAAACGAAGAGCGACTTTTGCCTAAATGCCAAATCCTGACTTTTTTAAACAAGTAGGTCACAAAAATAAAACGAACAATTTACAATAAGCCGAAAAGGAGACCAAAATGATCGGTAGAAATCAATATACAATATTTATTTGATTAAAAGATATAGGTAAACATACGAAACAGTATAAAAGTTTGTAACTAATATGCATAAAAATTATTTATGTAAACTAACGAAACTAGGAAGTATACAGAAAATTGTATAGATTGAGGAGTACCAAACACTTGCTTCCTTGTATGCCTCCTTGTATTCCTTCCTTTTTTATCCCTCACACCATCGATAATAATTATATTAAGCAAACATTAATTGGCAGTACAGAAGTAAGTTTTAAAATTCAATAAATATTTTATAGTTAATTATGCAATATCGGTTGTTTATTGAAATGTATATTTAGTTATTTTCCAACAATCATGAATTATCTATGAAATTGTGCATGATGCATATGTAAATCACCAAATAATTCAAAACAGAATCTATTTAAATACTTCCGGTTAACAAATGGGAAACTCTTCAACCGATGTACGGGTTGTTATTTTATACTAAATCTGTATTTATGTTATTAAAAAAGTTTATTTTAGTACGAACATTACAAGACATTTGAAAAGACGTATAAATAAACGCGAACAAAAAAAGGTCAGCAAAAAAGATTGACTCATTAATTGTCTTGAATCGTTGATTCTCTGTTGAATGAGAGTACGTTAAAAATCACCTACCTTATTGGGTAACAAAAAATAAAAGCAAACCTAAATGATAACACGGAAAAACTGTACATTCTGTTTTTCATTAATTAATTTTTCCAATACATTTAGTATGTTGAAAAAGAAGCCAAAAGTTGTCATTTTTTAAAATTTCGTTTGATCTATTACATTCACTTTTTACCTTTATTTGTCTTCGTATAAAATCGATTTGTAGGTAGCAGGTTTTCAAACTCTTGAATCGGTTATTATTGACAATAACTTAAAGTTGTGATAAAACCATACACCTTTTTTGTACAAAAAAAGTTATTTATTCTTTTCCTGGTCTTTCAATCAAAACTGCCCTACAATAGCTAGAAAATCGAATGGTACCTAGGAGAGACATTTTGCTAAAATGTCTTCTTTTATAATAAAGAAACGAAAATCTTGCAGGCATTCCATTAGCAGAGATGGGACGCAAAAGGTTTTAGTGCTGAAAGGGAAAACTCCTTGTAGTTTAAAAGAAAGAAATAGGTATAGTGATGATTACTACGTTGATAAATGATGACAACTGAGATCCCCAGCTTTTCGACTTCGCCAACATCAGAATCAGGTTCTATTTTGATGGCCAATGTTTACCCGATGTTACCGAGTTGAACTTTTGCTAAATAAACGTAAAAGTATTTTTGCCGGGAAATTAAACAAAATTAAAAGATTTACTGAGAGAAAAGCAAAAATCTATCACTATGGAACGTGATTAGTATGGAACGTCTAGAAAAAGCGATCCGTACCATTAAAAACCCAAAAGTCTTTAAGGAGCAATCATAACAGAAATGATAAATGATGGAGTGAGTGTGGTGTTCAATCCTTTTTAAAAAGATAGTTCCTACTCATAGCAAGTTGTTTTGCAACGATCCGGATTTCGAGCCTTTTAGCTCATCATCAGTTGAAGGACTTCTACAACCACGTCTCTCGACATGAATCGCCAAAGTGAACCCGCTGATACCTCCGCCAACGCGACGTTCCAATTAGCAGCTGATTTTTTTAATGGCGCTCAATTTGAACGTGCGAAACGCGGAAATTATAACACAAATAAATATTATAAAGTAAATACTTAACATTATTAAATTACTATAATAACAATAATAATAATAACAATTAAAATAATTAGTTTAATTATTTGGATGTTTAATATTATTTATGTACATATTTAAAATGGGAGGTAGATCAAAATCTGTTATATTATTAATGCATTTATCACCATGTTCAATTTTACATTTTTTAATTTCAAATTTCTCAAACCAATCTAATTCTTTCCCTTTGTTGAAACTATGTAACACTCTTGTATTTAGATTTGAATTGAAATTATGTTTTGTTTCTTTTAGATGGTCCTTAAATTCCGAAAATTTGCTCGATTTAGGCAAGTGTTCCGGATCGTTGCAAAACAACTTACTGTGAGTAGGAGCAATCATAGTCCGCAGAGGGTAAATTTTTGTCCTCCCAATAAATCAATAAGTGTAGAACTTTTTAGAACTATAAATAATAATTATTATTATTCCATAAAAAAATTTTTTGCAGATCACCTCCAGCCCCTTTGGTTCTAAAATAATTTTGACTTCATGCTTCATTGTTTCCTTAACTTTTCAGGAAATCAGAACATAAAACATTTCTAGGCTTTTTATGCTTGCAGTAAAATTATCAAAATGTTTAGATGTAACAGTGATACGTCTCTGTTATCAGATTAATAATAGCTCGGCAATATAATTTTGTTGATTTGATTAAATGTAACAGGCCGTGTTCAATAATTCATTAGCCAATTCAGATAACTTTTCCACTACGCTATACATCAATTTCGACCCTGCAAACCCACGGGGGATACATGGCAATTAGTGGTTTTTACCTGGAAAAGTACAAACCGATAATTGTTTTAATCGACGTTTTTCATTTATTCAAGGAGAAAATAAATCACCGCTAGGAGTTTTAATTAAAGCCGCCGAAGAACGTCAAGTGGTGTTGAAATTAGACGTGGCACTGCCTGAAAATAACGTAACCCTTGTACATTTAAATCTCGACCGGTGTTCTTTACTCTTTTCGGTGGGTTATGGGTAATAAAAAAATTAATACAAGCAATAAAACGTTTTTCACCATTTTGAACCGAAAGTATGGAATTAATTATAGACAGAATATCTTAACTTTCAACTTATATTAAAGTACATCAAAATGAAAGTTACAATTTTGGCAAAGTTTATTTACTTAAGTTGTTTTAAATTAAACAAAGAAAAAGTTATTTTCTAAAGAGAGAATTATATTAACAAAAGTGTTTTAAAGGCTACAGGTTTAGTTAAGCTAGAGTAATGAACGGGAAAAATGTCATAACATAAAAATTCAAATTTTGTAAGTTTTTAAAAATAAGTTTATTTATTTTATTTTTTTTTAACGAGGGTTCGCAACAGCAGAGGTCATATAAACCCTCAGGGTACCGGTGTTTTTGAAAAAAAGCCCATTTGTAAGTATGTCCGGTTCGAATGCAGGGCCGCTGGATTCGAACCCGGGACCTTTACCTTACAGTGATGAGCGCCGTGTCAAAGACTAAACCTTGCGGCCACCGACGCTCCTCTATTTTTGTTATTGTAATAAGTTTTATCAAGGCACTATCAACAACAAGGAAAACATGCTTACACTCTAATAACTCATGGTTAAAACAGCTTACATATACTAAATCTGGTCTGAGGAATGTTCAATCATGAAAAAAATGTCAAATAGGTTCTGAATTTTTACGATTACATTAGGCATGTCCAATATAATGGTTCACCCATTAGACGAAAAATATATTTTTTCTAAGAACTTTTTGGCGTATTTGTTTAAAGATTATTCCAGATTTACAATATCAATTTGGAGTTGCAAAGATTGCTAAAACAAATTTTTAGTTGAAAATATAATATTAAATTAGAAGCTAAATTTATTTTATATGTGACCAATCAATTGACAATAAATAGTGGGCAAAATACAGCAATATTAATATAAAAATTTCAATGTAAATTAATTCCTGCTAGGCATACAACTATCAAATTAACTTCTACACAATTCATTTATAAAAATATTAGCCCTACTTATTTCATGTTTTTCCCAAAGAAAGCTATACAATTTGTATTTAGGAGAATGGATATTTTTTTGTTACAAAAACATACCTACAAGATTTTTTTTATTTGATCAAATATAAGATTCACCACGTGGCATTCCAAAACGATCCAAATTTTTTACCCCTCTTTTCTATACTACATTTTTATGTAAACGTTTTGTAAACCAATTAGTGTGAATTCGATGGTTTTGGGATTATGAATCCGCTTACGAAATAAAAAATTCGAGGAGCATTAAAATGAAATGTGAAATAAATTTTTATTCAATTGATTTATAATATTATATTTTTTCTATCACATTTAGCACCCGCTCTTGCTGTTTTTTCTCAATGCTATCTTTTCCTTCTACTTACTACTTTAATCTGATACTTTGAAGTTCTTAAGGGTCAGCTACTTTCTCAAACTACATTTTCATTACCGAAGTTCCTGAGAGAAATGTTCTGAGCTCCAGGTTTTACAAGGAACATCGATTTTCTTTAAAAAAACGTCAGATTTTCTTGGACTGTATGTTGTAACTTAAACAAAAAATACATTAATTGTTCTATTCTAATTAAAAAAAGAAAGTACTGTAAAATTGTTTGCAATTTTTTCCACGATGCCTAATGGGCAGTGGAACGTTAAGCCAATATGAATAAAAAATTATTTGTTGCGTATAACATACGAATATTTATTATAAACCTAGTATCAAGATGAAATCAACGGGCGTTAAAAGTTTACCAGCTGAGTGCGTACAACTCATTAGCAATTTTACGACTTCTTCGTTGAAGTTGGTGAAGTCATAAAATAGGAGAAAAACAATCCAGTTTACCGCACTTTTAAAAAGGCCCAAGTTATTCGGCCAATGTTATAAATCTTTCCGTACCTTCGTCTATAGAATAGACAAAGTAAAATGAATGTCAATTTATTTGGAAAAAAGTTATCCAGTTAAAAAGTTAGTTTTTATAGTATGTAGTGAAATTTGGTCAATCGGATTTTTACTTTTCTGCTCCTATTAATAAAATGTACTATATTAATGTATGTATCCTGCTGCCAATAACACCGAATCATCGGCATATTCGAAAAACTTTATTTTTTCGCTTTATTCAAAGCAATCTATCCATTTGCAAAAATCTGCCAAATCATTCTCAAACAGAGCAAATAAGAGCGGAATAATTAAGATGTAAGATCTTGATCATTTTAAAGTTACTGTATCTCCAGGTCTGTCACTATAGCACACCGCCGAATCGTCGTTCATGAAGAAATTTTATAACTAGGCCCGGTTTTGGTGGTTGAATTTCTTCTACGGTTACGTCCTACGTCCTAAATTAATTCCTTCTGTGGGCAAATGTGACGACCCAGTCTGACAATAAGTGTGTTGGTGTCCTCCTCCTCCTCCTACTCCTCCTTCTTTTTTTTCTTCTTCTTTTTTTCTCTTTTTTTCTTCTTCTTCTTCTTCTTCTTCTTCTTCTTCTTCTTCTTCTTCTTCTTCTTCTTCTTCTTCTTCTTCTTCTTCTTCTTCTTCTTTGCAGAAGGATATTGTATCTATCTTCTCTCTCTTTGTATTTTGTACAAATAGTTAATTTTTTCTGTTTTATTCGGAAATCGTGAGATGCGGTCTGGTGTGATGTAGGTTTCAGAAAAATATTTTCTTTATCGTGCCAACGTTTCGATTTTTATTGAGATCATCTTCAGGGCCTGGGATTTACAAACATTGTTTAAATTTAACAAATACATGTAGGATGTGGAAAAAAGTGAATTTATACAATGCAAAAAAAATATATTTTTTATATTCAATCAAAGTACGCAGAAAACAAACACTTTGAGTAGTAGAAATACTTTGATTGAATATAAAAATATATTTTTTTTCTATTGTATAAATTCACTTTTTTCCACATCCTACATGTATTTGTTAAATTTAAACAATGTTTGTAAATCCCAGGCCCTGAAGATGATCTCAATAAAAATCGAAACGTTGGCACGATAAAGAAAATGATTTTTCTGAAACCTACATCACACCAGACCGCATCTCACGATTTCCGAATAAAACAGAAATTTGCGTTTTTTAATACATAATTGTTTATTTCTGAATTAGTTTGATTGGTTTATTATTTATTTATTAAAACTAGTCAAATGAGACCATTCCTCTTTCTTACAATAACTAATATATAATAAATAACTTTAGTCATGAGTGACAGTTTATTTAATTTAGCTCCTACAGGAAGTTTCTACAAAACTAAATCAAATGGCTTATTCCTCTTCAGATGTCTTATGTTGTACGTGACTACGTAGCAGACGTGTTTGGGTGGTTTTCAAGACAAAGGTAATGCCTATAAGTATACCGTCTGTATGTATACTTGTTCGTATCACTTAATTATGGAACCGTTTCATTTGGGGTGTATGTCTTCTTTTGGTACACCCCCAGAGTTGTATACCATACATCCATGTATGTTTCATCACTTGATTATAAATCAATATTTTATTTTGTATAGATACCCGGAAATCTATCTATCTTTCCCATAAACCAATAAAGTTGACGTATACGATATCATGTTCTTCCCTTTTCGTTTGGATATGCTCTTTCCAATTTAATTTTTTATCTATTGTCATACCTAAATATTTTGATGAATTCCAGGAAGGAGCTACTATACCACTGAAGACGATTGGTTTGTTTAATAATTTTCAATTTGTGAAAGTTACAAGTACGGATTTCAGGACATTAATTTTAACCTTCCAGGCTAAACCTATCTCTCCATTCGTGGATGACGTCAACTACCATTTGCAGTCGGTTAGTGGATACATGGATACATTTTTGTGTAGAGAGGTCGGTTGAATACAAAAAGTATAGCACGGGACCTAGGATGGATTCCTTATGGAATTGTAGCCTTGATATCAAACAACTCAAGAGTATTCGTCTTGTAGTTTTGGAATAGCCTTTCCAAAAGATAGGAGGTCAAATATTCAACACATTGTTTTTGTTTTTTTTTCTTCCAAACCTTGTCAACGTTTAGAAATAAAGATGAACATATATTTTTATTTTGTCGGGATTGTGAGTGAGCGCTTTGTTCATTTTTGAAATAATTTGTCTTTCAATTCAAAAGGATTATTATTATTATTATTATTTGATCTATTTCCATTTGACGAGTTCTATTTTCTTTTAATTTTTTTTTAACATAAAAGTTATAAGTTCAGTTATTTTATTTTATTTTGTTCTTTTGTTTTAATTCCTTGGAGTGCTCCTCATAATCTTCTAGAGCTTTTTACATAATATTAGTGATACAACATACCTGTTTTATGGTTGAGTGATTGGCTATAATGGTGGCATAATAAAATGTTCGGTTTTTCAATGAGGTTTAATATGATTTTCAAAATTGAACACATTTGATCCTTATATTGTAAATATTTGTTCCCCCCCCCAAAAAAAACAAAAAAAAAAAACAAAAAAAAAAACAAGTTGGAAGATTTGTAGTCTACAGATGAAGATTGATACCGGCCACTAACTAATTTGGATTTGGACGGGAATTTAATGTTGCCGGGTTTCGGAACCAAAGCCAGATATATTGTCAATGGGTGTGACCCTTTTTCCCCACCGTAAATAAGTGTGTTTAAAGTAATGAACCAATTCGATTGGTCGTTGATTCTTGCAAAACAATTACATTGTGCTCAGACGAGTGCTACAACGGATTTGAATAACAATTGACAACAAGGCTGATTGTCGAAGAGCTGTTTCTGTCCGTGAATACAGAGTTGTCCTCTCTGATTGAATTTCTAAATGCCCATTATGCAAGCGGTGCCTTTTCCTGTGAAATATGATTGTTGCAAAATACAAAATGCCCCTCTGTGCCGAGCTGTCTGCCTATTTACAGCTTAAAGTGTATATCCGTTTTGAAAATTGAAAACAGAACAATAGAAATATTTATGAAAAATGTTTAAAAAGCTATATACTAGAAACATATACGCTCAATGCCTGTCTTGTTTATCCTTTATTCAATGCTTATATAATTAATCGGTTTGCCTCTAGCTATTTGCAATAATGAAATTCTGAAGCAAAGAGTAAAAAGTACTTACCCAAATTAATTAACCAATCTTGTTTTAAGATGTCAAGTAGATGATAAAACAAGTAGAGGTAATTAAATTTAAAATTGATTGAAAGAATAAATTATTTTAATTTTTACTTAGAGAAAACCATGCGTTTTGTACGTCGAACAAGCGCACCCACACTTCCCCACCTATAAGTCATTTTCGACATTTCATAATTTACAAGCAAAATAAAAAAAGAATTAACCAACACACACTTAAACACGTACAAAACAATATTTACAAACAAACTCAAAAACACTATTTACTATATTTATTTGTTATTATTATAACGACCTCTTTTAAACGGATTTCTTTTACACCTAGGAAATCCTGTCATTCACGAAGGAAGACTAGTTCCACAAACTCAAATAATTTAATTGAACAATTTAAAAAAATCGAGTCCTTAATAATCTAAACCAAAATATCAACCTTTTAAACTTTTTGTGTTTTTTAAATGTTAAAAAAGTTATCACAACACATGTTTTTCGTTGCCATTAACAATTTATTTTGAAACGAAACATAATAATTGCTATGACAGATATATTATGCTTATTGCTATGACTTATTCCTCATTCTTCTCAGCCTCTTCGCAAAGCTTCTCGTTGGGGGATTAACTTCCTGGTTTGACAAGGATATTCCGAGGCGAAAATTAAGATTGTATGATTTCTTTTTAATTACTTGCCGGTCTAATAGTTTACCACCAATTATTGACAAACACACTCACTAAAAACAGAAAGATGTCTGGGTGCAGCAAGTGAAAAGTGGGAAGAGTGATGACTACATTATTTTTTGCGAATCAAGATCTTTAATGACAGGAGAGTGCAAACAGAAGGACAAAATAAAACAGATATAAAGTATTGATGGAGAGATGAAAAAGAGAGATAAATTTTTTTATTGCATTCGAGTAACGCCCCTTAAAGACAGAAAAAGACATATCCTTCAGGAGCGTTGATAAAAAGGACGAGATGAGAGAGAGAGAGAGAAAGAAAGAAAGAAAGAAAGAGAGAGAGAGAGAGAGAGAGATAGGGAGAGAGAGGGAGAGAGAGATTTTGAAACGTTTGCATGCTAAATATAGAATATCGATTGAGTTATTTAAATAAGCAGCAACTTTTGTTATTTTACACATCTTTGTTGCATACCAAATATTTATTAAGTTGAGCTTCTACTTGTTTTTCTTTTTAGTAGTACAAAGACCCACGTTTTGTTCACATATTTATCACAAACTTTTTAAAATAAATCTTTAAATTTGGTCGTGAAAGATCATCTTAATCTGTCTAGTATGCCAATTGGCGTTTTTTACTCTCAAACACTAAAAAATAGGTTCATTTCCTTTTCAAACAACTCAAAATCTCACACAATCCATGGATTATTTTTTTAGGCTTTCAATGCTAGCTAGAATTAATTTTGGAACTTTGGAATGCTTTGTTTGTCAGATTGAAATCATTTGATTAAAAACCAGTTAAAAGACAGAAAGAAACGATATGGATTCTTTTCCAGAGTCAAAAGCCTGAAATTGCTAGTCAAATTCCCTGACCTCTACCATTGACCAATACAATTTACAACAAAAGGAATTTCAATTAGCAGTAATTATTAAGTGAAATCCAAGGGCATTCAGAGAGAGCCATTAACCATTTTATCTGTCCTTTGTCAAACGCCGTCAATGGAAATTAAATAATAAATGAAAGTATATTGTCTGCCGCACATGGTGTCACACAGCGCTTTGGCTGTAGGTTGAATGAAAAATTGAGCAGGGCGAGGTGAGTTAGGCATTAATGGAACCCTTTCCTGTTAACCCCGTTTTTCCCTATCTTTCAATTCAATTATATTCGCTAATAAGGGCCCAATTTGCAAACTATCTGATTACAAATTGACCTCTTCGACAAATAAACGATTTGCAAAAGGTAAATATGCAAAATATCAAAAAATTACCTTTCAATTTAAACTTTTTTATGGATAATTTTCTTCATTAGCAGCCAATTACTGAACACGGCAAAAGTTAAAAAAAATTGAATAAAGAACATGAACCATTTAACGAATAGAAAATAACATTTTTCCCTTGTTTGGATTACATTGCTCGTTTCATTATTCCTGCTGATCATGATACAAATTAAGGATAAGCAATTATCGTCGCAAGTGGAAAAAGAAAATAACAGGACTTTTCTTAATCTTGAAATTTATTTACGACCAGACTCATTTTCCTCCTTCCTTATTTTTAGACATTACAACAGGGTAATGAGTAACATTAAAACCGTAGTGAGTTTATATTGCAATTTGTTTATAATATTTAACAAATATTGGTTCAGATATAGAATATTTAAAAACATTAGATAGTTGACTTCAAACTTTTATTCGCCTGAATTAACAATGTCGGATTTGGTCAGCAAAATTTGATTTATAAACTTTACTTTGGAGAAAGCTGTTTAATAAATTATTCTATTCCAGATGTACTTGTACTTTTTCTTGGTTATATCCATTCTTATTAACGTAACTGTGATTTTAACCTAAAGTTACGTCAACTTTTTTTTTGCACTTCAAATTTCAATGGTGGTTTTGTCTGTTTAAGATATACTTTTTGTCAAAGATGATAGTATTAACTTTAAAGAATTGATTTTAAAGGTTGGTTTACTTATAAAAAGAATTACTTTTAATTATTCAGAAATCGTGAGATGCTGTCTGGTGTGATGTAGGTTTCAGAAAAACATTTTCTTTATCGTGCCAACGTTTCGATCTTTATTGAGATCATCTTCAGGGCTCAAAGTGTTTGTCTTCTGTGTAATTGTGCCATTCTTGCGTGTCGTGTTGAGAGTGCCCACTCTTGAAAATAATTCACTTAATAAATCAAGTAATAATATAAATAATTAATAATTCACAAATAATTCAATTAATAAATCTTTATATTAAAAGTAATTTGTTTATTCTGTTTGACAAATGTGACAAATAGATATGAAAGGTCGTGTTTTTGTATATTTTATGAATTTGACAACTACGGTTATAAGTCCCCGCAAGTAAATGATATAACAGACATAGTACCAATCTTGCATGTTTCACATGATAGGAAAAGTCACCCAATTACACTACCTCAACTTGACACCAATGCTGTTAGTTTGTCAGACGAGTTTTGGCTTTCTGCATATGCCGTGTAGGTCCAAACGTTTTTTCATCGAGAAAGTCTTTTTTATCCATACTTGTAATTGCCAGACCAACACAGTGAAATAGACCAGGCGGAATGGGAACGTCCCAGATCAGGATTTTTCTGTCTTTTTGCGGGATGAAAGCCAGTTTTTATTAATTAGGATTTTATGTCAGCTCGGTTTTCTCAATCTTTTAACACGATATTCTTCCAACAAGAAGACTGTTATAGATTATGGTATATAATTGCAAGTTGAGAGAAAAAATATCAAGACATTTTCACCAGGGTGATTTTTTTGAATTCATCTTGGGGTATGTGAAGTTATGAACCTTCAATTTAGTTAATGACGATGAATATGATGACTGTTCAGTTATAATGTCTCTGTTGGTTTTTTTTGGGGGACTGTCAGTCATAAAGTGACACCACTCGTTTCACTTACATTTATTTCACCGACGTTTCGGAGGATATACCTCCTTTCTCAAGGTATTCAAAAGAAACGCGTACAAAATACAAATAAATTAAGTTTTTGATTTTATATTACAAATACTTTTAGGAGTAAAAAACCCTTACTGGGATAAATCCTGTTTGTGTGAGTGGAGTCTTTTCCTGGTTCACACTTAAAAATTAAAATTATATTTCGCCTAAAACCTCGACCGTTTTGTGCAATACTTCTTCCACCTGTGACCTATGTAACTTCTGCATTAAAAAAAAAAATTAGAAAATGCAGAAGTTACATAGCCCTCACGATCTTTTCGTTGTGAAAAAAGGAAAAAGAAGGAACTCCTGCATTTTTAACGTTAAAAAACTATTGGTTTTGTATGAAACTAATATGAGGTAACATTGGTAAAATCACTCACCTACATTATACAAAAATTAAATATATGATAAATCACAAGTGGAAGAAGTGTTGCACAAAACGGTCGAGGTGTGAGGCAAAATATAATTTTAATTTTTAAGCGTGAACCTGGAAAAGACTCCACTCAACAACCAGGATTTATCCCAGTAAGGGTTTTTACTCTTAAAGGTTTTTGTAATATAAAATCAAAAAACTAAATGTATTTGTATTTTGTAGGCGTTTCTATTGTATACTTTGAGAAAGGAGGTATATCCTCCGAAACGTCGGTGAAATAAATGTATGAGAAACGAGTGCTGTCACGTTTTTACTGAAAATGAAAAAAAAAAACAAGAAAAAAAACAACAGAGACATTAGTTAATGACCATTTTTGGTCTGCACTAGGAGTATTTGGTTTTTACATCTTCAGTGAAGGCCCGAACGCTTTTTCATTGTGTGAGTTCTTTTATCGATTATAACATTTGGCAAAGCAATTAGCCTTAGCAAGTTATTTAGGGTTGGAATCGTCTCAGAATAGGGTACGGATCATGGGGTTGCTTTTATGCGTGGTTTATATAAACTTCTGGAAAAAAACAGGAGTCTTGTTACAAAAAAAATATTTTTTTATCCTCATCGAGGCCATTTTATTTTTAAAATGACTGTTAGCTGTTATTATGTATTGGTGCAGATTTGACCATATATTAAAATTTATGTTTAAGATAGATGCTCAAATTCACTCCCTGTGTTTGATGTGCAGAGCCCTGCTTATTTCAGGAATTCTTCCTTTGTTGCATTTTGCATTATTTCTGGGCGGACTTCTCTGCAAGCCACTACCGACCGTATCTCCAATTCTTGGACACACAAAACTGATGATGGATTGGCATACACATATCATAAAAATTTTAATGACATGTTTTGTTAAAATTGACTAAATTTTACAGTAGACTTAACAAGTTGAAACTGAATCTTATTTATTTAGAGAAGAGGTTTTTGATGTTCTTCCATTTCTTGTTTCTAATATTGTTTTCACATGATCTCAATGCAATCCGAGTTTGGCAAAACTTTACTTCTACATAGTATACAAACGTATATTATACAACTAGGTTTGGGAATGCGTGCTTATAGTTTAGGACAACTATGTTTGATATAATGACATATTTTTCCACATAATTTGTAGATTCACTAATTTCGTGTTCCGCTAGACCAATTAATACATTACAATTAATTAAGGTTTTTAGTTGGGATGAAAAAAAGTTAATGGCACGAGCGGGATTCGAACCCACGATCTTCGGCTAGATACGCCGCTGCTCTACCACTTGAGCTATCGTGACCTCGATCCATTCGGACATCAACTTCCTATCTCAACCCCACCTTATGAGTTTTCCTTCACTAAAGCTCTCCGTGGCCATTTCATTTGTCGTCGAGAATCCAATCCGATTACACGACATTTGAAAAATGGCAAAAAGGAGGGAAAGCTCAAAAGGTGGGGTTGAGATCGGAAGTTGATGTCCCTTGTGGTTCCAGGTCAAGATAGCTCAAGTGGTAGAGCAGCGGCGTATCTAGCCGAAGATCGTGGGTTCGAATCCCGCTCGTGCCATTAACTTTTTTTCATCTCAACTAAAAACCTTAATTAATTGTAATAATTTTACATTAGATATAACAACAATTATTCTATTATTTCTATTTTGTATTATGTGATTTAGTTCAACTTATTTTACATAATGTTTCAGTAATTCAAGAGCCAGATTTGTATACAATTTTAATTTTTTTTTCTTATTCTTAGGAGTTTTATCTCTCTCTCACTCTCTCCTCTCTTTCTCAACAGTGTGAATATTTATATATTAATATTGATGTTTACTTATTTGTTTTTGTTAATTTTAAGTTGTTAATATTTATTTGTTTATGTATTTATATTAATATTTGTTATTTTTTGAAAATATTAAAATTTTATTTTATATAATTAAATGTCAAATTTTTAATATGACAAACATAATGGAGTGTTCAGGAATGAGACCAGTAGAATCCTCAGTAACATAGTTGCAACCATAGTTGACATGAAAAAACCTGTTTGAAATTGTGTCTCTGAAACTTTAACGTAAATTAATCGTTTGCTTTTGATATTAATTAAGAGAAATCACAGAGAAATTTATTATACTTTATTGTATCTCCATCAACATGATGAAAGGATCTGCATTAATTTATATTAATTCTAGGAAAACAGGAAACCAATCATGATGAGAGGTCAGTAATGAGCTTTGCTTTTAACTCATTAAGGAAAAAAGTGAGTAGCGTTGGTGTTGGATTTCGATTGGGCTCTCGATGCCGCAACGTGACATGGTTCGACTATAAGGCCCTTCTCGTTAGTTGCCGATCGGAAACAGCATTGGCCGTGGCTTGTTTGTCTTTTTCTTTTTATCTCAGTTCGTCTACTTTAGGCCAGCACAAGTTCTTATCGCCCCAACGCTATTCAATCCAAGTGTTAACGGCCGACCGGTTCGGAATTATCATTACGCACTGGCCGATCGACGTTGTTGTTCTTGACAACGGCCTGACATTCAACGTCAACGATGGGAAAGTCAGATAAATAAGCCCTATGAACAATGACGTCCGCTTTCAATGTAAGTAACGGGAGAATCACGAAATTGGAGCTCATCCGAAACCCTGTCATAAAATCGGCAACCCTCTAAACGTTGATTGTAAATAAAAAAATATCCATGTATATAGTGCAATATCTTTCAAATCTGTTTGTTTTTCACTTTATTGACAAAAGTTCTGAATAAGAATAATTATAAAGAATCATAGCTTGTTATTTTTTTCAAATAAAACTATTGGAACTGTAATAATGCAACAATCTACAAGGTGAATTTTATTTCTCGACCGGATGCATCCAGGGTCATTGCAGAAGCATCACAAATTTTCCAGGAGTACTTTAAATACCACTGAGGATCCACCCATAAAACTATAAAGTTATAATAAAACTATAAAATTATATACAAACTATAAATACAGTTGAAAGGCCGGCAGGAACTTGGATTTCCTCCCACCATTTACGCCAATAAATACAGACTTACAGGGTAAAACTTTTCAAACCCTTACTTAAAATTAAGGCCTGCCACCCTACTCGATGTCACAATAATTAACCTCGCTGTATCGGCAGTAGGTCTGTATATGCCGCTATAAACCCAACACTCACGCTTATAAATACATTCACTCATAGTTCCTGAGCTTTTGATATTGTATAGTGCTTTACCCATCATTTCACAGTCTACATATACAGGGTGAGTCAATTTTCGGTGCACCATAGGAAAATCAACGTTGGTGCGTTTAAATCTGACTCAAGGCATATTTCTTTTGATTTTAACATTAAAAAAAGGATGTGAGTCAATTTTCGGTGCACCATAGGAAAATCAAGGTTGGTTCGTCTAATTATGACTGGGCACATTTTATTTTGTTAGACTCGTACCAAAAAATAGGCGAGTCACTTTTCGACACAACATTCGTTATAAATTAATTTTAGTAGATTGGAAGGAAAATAAACAAAACCAATATTATTAAAACATTATTCAAACACAATGTAAAAATTTTAAAAAAATTCTTCACAAATTAATTTGATTAAGGTTTAAGAGTATTTTTTCTGGTAAAGTAAAAAAATTAAATAAATATAACAATCTCTTTTTTTCTGGTAAAGTAAAAAAAAATTAAATAAATGTAACAATCTCCTTTGTTAGCAAATCAAAAATGTTCAAAATCATTATAATAATTGTTCCAACAGAACTCCATTTGCTGCAACAAAGTAGCCTAGTCTGTCGTAAAACGATGATCGGATGAAAACAAATACTCTTAAACCTTAATCAGATTAATTTGTGAAGATTTTTTTTTTTAATTTTTACATTGTGTTTGAATAATGTTTTAACAATATTGGTTTTGTTTATTTTCCTTCCAACCTACTAAAACTAATTTGTAACGAATGGTGCGTCAAAAAGTGACTCGCCTATTTTTTGGTACGAGACTAACAAAATAAAATGTGCCGAGTCATAACTAGACGCACCAACCTTGATTTTTCTATGGTGCACCAAAAATTGACTCAGTTTCTTTTATTAATGTATTAATCAAAGGAAATAAGCCTCGAGTCAGATTTAAACGCACCCGCGTTGATTTTCCAATGTTGCGTCAAAAATTGACTCACCCTGTATATATAGCCTAGACAATTTCATATCTGCAAGCAGACGATTAATGTATGTTATCAAGTTTCAGAGACACAACTTCAGACCATCACACTCGACTATACACGGTCAACTATTTTCCCCCCCATTTTTTAACGAGGGTTCGCAACAGCAAAGTTTATATCAACCCTCGGGGTGCCGGTGTTATTGAAAAAAAGCCCATTTGTAAGTATGTGGGTCCGAATGCAGGGCCGATGGATTCGAACCCGGGACCTTTACCTTACAGTGATGAGCGCCGTGTCAACGCCTAAACCGTTGCAGCCACCGACGCCCCCACGGTCAACTATTCTCGCTACTAAATACGGTCACGATTGAATAAAAGGCACGAATGAAAGTATTCAAATAATTTATCTCCGCAATCAACGTCATGATTTCATATTTTACTTCAGTCGTACTTTGGTAATATTGCAGTCATTCACATTCGGGTTGTATATATTTTGGCTATTTGATCTACTTCAATGATCATTTAATCGAAAGTTATAGACACGAGTATTGTAACGCTAAATGACCCACCATATTTTTTAAATTTAAGTTGATAGGCAAAGAAATATATGTCAACTAAACATCGCGCCTTTCTTTCATAAAAGACATATTTTGTTTTATTTTAATACAATATTTTAATTCTAACGCACAGAGCATGGTGCTATGTATCTTTATCTCATTGAACCTTTTTCAATCCGGTTTTATGACGCAGTATTTACATATATTATTATTATTTCTATATTATCATTGGCGGTGCTCGTGGGAAATAACAATAGATTTTCCAATTACAAACGAGGGTGAATAGCCCGAAATTGATTCTCAAAATTATAGATGAATTATATATAATTAATCTATAAAATTATAGATACAATCAAATAGTATTTATAAAATGTAGTAATTGTCCTTATTCTACAGTTAAAAGACCGTCCAAATAAATTATTTGTAAACAACCTACAGAAAGTACAAAATTACATTTAATAACAATTTAAAAATAATATTTTTATAAAGTATTATTATATCCTGCTAAACCGGCATTAGGTCACGACTCACCTATTGCGTCCATCTTCACTCGCGAACTTCTCAAACGCGTTTCGACATTTCGCCATCTTCAGTGAAGAACTGTTTTCCACTTTACTACAGTTTCCTAACTGAAGATGGAGCAATGCCGACCAGTGCAACAAACCCATCAGTAAAGACTGACCGAATAAGTGATTCAATGGCGGTTCAGCATGACTTCACCAATTCACAGACCTAGCATCAACTAATCTCAATTTAAAAACGTCTCAATTGCAAAGTAGCATTTGCTGACAGATAATTGCAAGAAATAAAAATAGGTAAAAAAGATTATATCGATTAAAACAAATAAATTCTGTTACATGTAATTTTCTAAAAATTCCCAAAAATGCGAAGTTTAAAAAATATTGAAATTATATTTGCGTAAAAACTTGAAACTTTGTTTTCTGAAACTCTGCCAAATTTCTTCTTATTTTTCAGTAAGAACGTTTCCCCTTGGTGCTTACAAATTTTCGTAGCGTCCTGAGCATTAATCTCAAAATGTGCTGGACCTATACCTAATAATGGAGACAAGTCCTTTAATTATAGAAAAATAATTAAAACATTACATAATATCCGATTTTTCTCTTTTCGGGCGCTCAACGTGATGGAGGATAGGTTCAAATAAACTTTTCTTAATATATAGCCCTAAGATCTATCATCTCTGTGCAGGAGAATGTATCGTTAGTATAGTTTTCTACAATTAATTATTATCAGTATATAACTAGTTGGTAAAGTGATCATATGTATTTTGAAATATATGGCATTATGTATTAAGGATTAGTTTTAATTTTTTGCCCAAATTCCACTGCTCTGTCTCTCATTTCTGTAAATGAGCCTATGCTTGTTTTATCATTATATCTGCAGAAGAAAATTCTCCACTTTGTTTTTCTTTGTATGTTTATAACTTATTTACGCTTGAATTCATTTAGCGATACTCATAAATATATAATAATAAGCTGATTTTCCGGATTTTCCGATCAGCCCAGCAGACATCAAAAACGCAATGAAAACGTTAAGTTGGAGTGAATGGCAAATCCGCTGGGACAATATGACCGAAAAGTTGAAAGTAGTGAAACCGAAAACAAAACCCTGGGTCACGAAAAAAATGAGATGAAAAAAGAGAGACAGGATTATTCTCACGCAATTGAGGATAGGCCACACGAGGCTGACGAATGGCCTCCTCTTAATTACAAAGAGACCCAGGGTATGTCCTCTGTGTGGTGCAGTTGTGACAGTGAAGCACATCCTAGAAGAATGCGAACAGCTGGCACGACACAGAGAGCGGTGCGCCTACCTTTCAAAAATTCTAACGCATAACAGCGACCATAAAGATCGACTTATGACATATTTAAAATCAATAAACGCATACAGCTGCATATAACCCCCACATGTGGTTCACCCCCCATTGTATTGTACGAACGTATTTATTAGCGTGAGTGGTTTAGCATGCATGGGTGCGGCTGTGACTGAGTATCGAGTAACTCACAGGCCCACCGATTTAGGTTAGTGATACATTTGTAGTATGATTGAGGGAAGGGTCGACAGCCTCTTGGTTGTAGTAATACTACCGAAATGCTGAGTCCTTTCTAGTATGAGCGTATTTATTAGCGTGAGAGGTTATGTGTGAATGGACGTGGCTGTCGAGGAATATCGAGTACTCCACAGGCCCGTCAAAAAAACCTTAGGATTAGTTTTATGGATGAGTGGAATTTGTACATACCGTTTGAATGTATTTATTCGCGAGAATGGAAGGAGGTCGGTAGGATTAGAACCATTTTACCGACCTCCACTTTTTTAATATTAGAAAACTAGGTTTATTAGTATAAATTTGTATTATGAATGTGTGCGTATGTAAATGGTCAAATACTTCAATTTACCACATAGAAATGCAAGGATACAAAGAGAAATGCAACAAAAACCGTAAGGTCCGATGAGTAGATCAGAATATCAAATGAAAATCAGAATGAAGTTAAGTAGGAAGTTTTTCAAAATGTGGGAAAGATATACGCGTGGTGTCGGCCATGACCGAAGCAGTTAGCCGGCCGAAAAAAGAAAAAGAAAAAAAAGCTAAATCTAGAAACATTGACTGTTAACAATATATTCTTACTACTTAGATTATTTAATGGCTATTATTTGATTATTAATGTTTGATGTGAAATTTCATTTTTATTTCAACAACTAAAATAATATTAATACAAAATATAGACGTGAGAGGCTATAAAACTCCTTGTACAAGTGGGAACGGCAGTAATCATCTGGGGATTTTTCAGGTGTAAAAGAAAAATATTGTATTTTTAAATTTGTCCTCAGCTTAAAATTGTAGGCAGGACTCCCATTTTCTATGTTTTGCACGATAAATGCTCTCCTCCAAAATGGAATAAGGCAACACACCGGGAAAATTCCTTTTGAATTGTGTAACAGATAAAGGTCTCCTACCTTTCCATTTGTTGTCCCTTTAACGTGCCCGGAATAATGTGCGCAAGTACAGGGGACATTTTTTTATTTCCCCGTCCTTTCTCTTCGGCCGAAGAATATTAATATAAGTTCGAAAAGGAATAAATATAAAAAAATATGAATAAACTTACCCCGACCAGAGTATAAATTCGATGTCGCCTTGAATTGTGTTCATCGCGTCGACGGCTGATTCGATCAAGGCCCAGGGAGAATCACAACTATACTCGCCAAGAGCCCTTGGAACCTTAGAACTTCCCCCTGGAAGACCTCTTCGACAGCCTAAAACAAAACAATTAAAATCAAATTATTCAAAAAATTAAATTCATGTGATAGCTTATTCTTTGAAAGTTAATATTGTTAAAGTGAATATGGATTAAAAGAGTAGAGTAGGAAACAAAAACGTACAAAAGCACATAAAAATATATACAAAGATACTATAGTAATACCCTTGACTGGCATAACTTCTAAATACCATAAGCAATGATTATAAGTAGCCAAAGAAAATCTCAAAACATAATTTGATGATGTTAAACTGTTTAGCAAATAAATCATTCTCGATGTGATCCAGTTTTTAGTCTATACAAAACTTCAGAACAAATTTTATTTACAGCTTCGAAAAATTTTGTTCGAGAAATATAATTATCAACATGTGCAGATAGGTTTGGTTCACGCCAATACAACAAACCTTCCAGAACAGAAACGGCCCCAGTATTGACCCTTGGGAGCACCAATTTTCAAATAGCCCATATCAGATTTATTATTGAATGGACCGCCTCCTACCTGAAAGATAATAGATAATTAAATCACAATTTTCATCATAAATTTCGAGGACTTGCAATTTTTGAAACAAAATCTATATTTAAGAAACTGTCAAACTATTTTTTGAAAGCATAAAGAATTGGATTTACTAGTGTTACTGGTGCAAATGCAGTAGAACTACTTTAGAGAAAACCAAATCGATTTTTTCCTCTAAATTGATGATTTTAAAATGGTTACGTTTAATTTTAATAACAACTTCAAAAAAGCTTCCGAAAATTAGTATAAGTTTCTAAAAGTTTTAATTTTAGAGATAGGCGTAACCTTAGCTGTTATTATGGTATCAGGAAAAACAATTTAAAATAAAATTATTTATAGTTATCAGTCAGAAAATAATACATACAAAATAAATGTTAAAATACAGCTTGACTTACTATTACTATTAGATACCCGAAGTTGTTTAGACAATTATTTTTTTATTTGATTATACTAAATATTACATTTCTATGCTTATTCATAATTAATACTAATAATTTTTTTGTTAATGCATACGTTTTGGTGAATAGGATATAATTTTTGAAATTCTTTTTATATTTTAGAATTTGTTTAAATATTTACTTTAGCATGATTTATTTACATTTCACAAGCTCGTTGTCGTGTTAATATTTTACATAAACGAACGTATTGTTAAATATCGAACTGACTTATTAATTATAGATGTGAACCTGGTCCATTTTGGTATAGCAAATGTTTTGTTTTCTTGACACATATTGACAAACCTTAATGGGTTCAATTTAATTTACCTCAATGGTTGTATTATATCAAATATTTAATTTGTTATAAAAAAATGGTTTTGCTCCACGTATAAAACTAAGATTAGTTAATTTAAAAATATATGTTTAAAAGTTATTAGCAATTTTATTATGAATATTATATCTTTGTATATTTTATGTATTGTTTATTTCTGACAGAAAAGGATTGGCTTTTGCATATTTAAAAAGGACACTTCTTTAAAAAAAAAGTTACATCAAGAAACCATTTTATTCTAATCTGAAAAAAACAGTGTTTTGACAGAGTTAAATTTGGGATCCACTTGTATTTATGCACTTTGACAATATGTCCATTGAAAGCGGAAAAGCTTTCTCGACGTCTCGAGGTTATTGAATAAAAATAACATCTCAGTTAGAATAAGTTTCCTTTATTTAATCGTAAACAGGAGGAAAAGATAAAGTTTCCTTTACAACTTCTTGTGAGATTTATTTATAGGTCGACCCAATCCCGTCACTCCGTCGCCTATATTGCATAAGGAGGTTTCCTGAAGATCTGAGTACCCTTCTGAAATCCTACGGGTGGTAAATTTACGGAAATTTAATTTAATGAGTGAGAATTGAGTTGTTTAGAAACTGAGAAAAAAGTCTTTTAACCAGCCTTAAATGCATTCGATGTAAGGCATTTAGGTGAAATAGATAATTTAGCTTTTAGTTATATAAATGCCCTTCTATGGAATCAAGTGAGCTTGAACTGGAAAGTGCATTCTTCTCAATTATAATGCAAATAACCATGTTGCAAATTACCCAGAGAGAATATTATTGTTTACCGGCGTTTCAGTTGATTTTATACCCGTTAAATCTCGTCTGGATGTGAAACAATTCAAGTACGAGCAAATAGACGATACAACGTTTAAAATAACACACAGAAACATGTTTTAGGCAAAACCTGACAATGATAAACAAACGAATAAACAGATATGTAAACTTCACCAATAAATGTGTGGTGATTAGTGACCGTTAGTCGATGATTATTCGGAAATCGTGAGATGATGTCTGGTGTGACGTATGTTTCAGAAAAACATTTTCTTTATCGTGCCAACGTTTCGATCTTTATTGAGATCATCTTCAGGGCTCAATAATGATCGAAACGTTGGCACGATAAAGAAATTTTTTTTTAAACATACGTCACACCAGACCACATCTCACGATTTCCGAATATTTCACCAATAAATTTTAAATTTTATTACGACATTGAAAAATTGAGATTATAATTCTAGTTATTTTTGTAACGTTTACCTTTTAGCAATCTTTTTTCTCCTTCTATTTTGAGTCGTAGGAATTTTCCTCTTATAAAATTTAACATTTGTATAAAGGGTGTATCAACTTCTATAATTCAGCGTAGATATAATATACATTATAAGAATTATTAATTTATATACCGGGTGAATCAATTTCTGTAGTCAAATCATTTAATTCGGATCCGATTAACTTTAGAAGAAAATACTCTTGTACAAACCCCAAGCTAATTTTAGCTAGGAATCGCGGGGTGATAACAGATTTAACATAACATTTTTATCTAGCAGGCAAATGACATGAACTTTGTTATTTTAAATGAGATTCCAACATTTTTATTTTACCGTTCGATTTTAGAGCTTATTTTATGCCACTCTTACTGAGAGTAACATTTTGATAGGATCGAGTATTTCTGAGTTATACCCAACGGAAGACGCGTGGGGGTTATGCTTTTTATGCTTTTTGTAATAACAAGATGGCCCTACCCGTTTATTTCGAAAATGGTGATTAGTTCATTCATAGATAGAATCCAAATGATTTCAAGAGCATTAACTTCGCGAAAGTAACAAAACCAGAAATTACAATAATGGAGGTCACTTACATTCGAAATTTAACTATATTTCTTTGATTTCTTTTCAGGATATAGACAACCATCATGATGGTTTTCACCTGAAAAGGAACTCAATATATAAAAGAAGAGTAAAAAATATATAATATAATTAGGAACATTGATATTTTTAAATACGTATTTACAATTATATAAGAAAGCTAAAACAAAATGGGAGATAATACGATAACTTGGTCAAAACAAGTGAGAACATATTTTTCGCTTGCAAAAGATCAAAAATCGGGCAGCACTCAGACATGGTCCATCTATCAAAAAAATACCATTTTTTTGTTAAAGTTAATCCTTGCCGAATTAAATGGGTGGACTAAAGAAGTTGATACACCCTGTATTATGTTCGAACTTTGGTTTTGATTTACTTTGAAAATTTTCTCGCAAAGCATGAAAAATAATCTAATATAGGAAAAGCATATATTGATATACTCGAAAAATGTTTAATAAATGATGTTGATAAATGATATTTAAGTTGGCGAAAAAGTTCCTGACATGCTGGTTTTAAGTAAGGGATTCAAAGGAATTACGACGTCGTTTCTTAGATAAACTTTAACCAGGGGAAAGGGCCTCTGACTTATCTAGGCCGCTGTAATTGGTTCTTATATCTAGAATTCTTGGTTCGGTCCTCTTCTTCACCTCCCTCATAATTATTGTCGCCTCTCTCGGAACACGTTCAGGTTAGACGCTGTAATCGCATTTGCCTTTCCCCTCGATCATTTCAATGTCCCCTTTGGGTAGTTCGACCGGATTAATTTCAAAATGTTTGCTCTCGATTAATATTATTGTTGAATATTACATTTTATATTGAAGGGAGGGTGTACCTTTGAATGTAAGCAATTGAATATAAGTGATTGAGTTCTCTTAGAAAGGAAGAAAACTTCTAGAAAGCCTGATAGTCTAAATACAATCAATTAATTAACTTTGAACTTTCTCATTGTTGATGTAATAAATCAGAATTCCTGAAAATTTTCGTTGAGCTAAACATTTAGCTTTTAGCTTAGATTAGATGATATTGTCACATTCCAAACTAAATTAATGATAAATCAATAAAACGATGAGTATACTTTAGTAACTAATAAATGAAACAACAAAACAGTACCCGCAGGTAATAATAAGGAATGGTAACAAATAATCAACGACCACTGTTTCTTCAAAACTGAATAATAACAATAATAGTTATTTTCACAAATTAGCCGATCAGATGAAAATTAAATTCAATAAGTGTGCACTGTCCCAACCTCCTACGGACCAAATACTGTTGTAAGATTGGGCTTTCTAAGGGATAACTGAAAATATTAAAGGCGTGTTTGACTCTCCTTCCTTATGAATATAGTAATATTGTACATATTGAAAAAAAATTGGCCAACAAAATAATTATTATTATATTATTATTCCTCGGAGGCTTGATAAGTCAGGTTAGTGTTTTGTTTTATTCACTGTCCTTCTCTCACTCTCTCTCTCTCTCTCTCTCTCTCTCTCTCTCTCTCTCTCTCTGTATATCTGTCTCTCTTGTTCTTTTTTTTCTCTTCTCTCTCCTTTAGTTACTCTATCTCTTTCCCCTCTCTCTTTTTAGCTGGCTTTTTGTGTCTCTTTCTTTTATTCTCTTGCACTCTCACTCGCTATCTCTCTCTCTTTTCTGTGTCCCTCTCTTTATCTTTCTCTATGAGGCACTAGCTCACTTTTAGAGACATTATCTCTTATTCTCTCAGTTTCTGAACTTATTTCTCTATGCTTTTTTCTGTCTCTCCGTTTCTTTTTATATATTTTTTTATACCACTCTCTGATTTTATCAAACCCTATCTCTTTCGCACTCAGTATTTTCGAGCTTCTTTCTGTATGTTTCTTTCTCAATCTCTTTCCCTCTCATGCACACTCTTTCGTTTCTCTCTCTCTTTCTTTTATCCTTCTTTCTCTCGCTGGCTTTATAATTTGCTCTCTCATTATCTTTTTCTCATTTATTTTCACTCTAACCCATTCTCTCTAAATTTTTTCAACTTTTTTCTTTCAATCTCTTTCTCTCTCAATTTTTCTCCTTTACCTTTTAACACTGTCTTTCTCTTACTATCTTTCGGTTTTTCTCTCTTCCACTTATCTCAGTTCACTACTAGATTTTAAATACATAATAATGAAAAACGAGGTTTCAGAACCAAGCATTACATGAAATTCAATGAGAGAGAATATGAAATACATAAAAACATACCAACTAATTTGATAAACTAAATATAAAAACTGTACTCAAACCAATAAGAAAGTTTTCAAGACATTATACAGTTGAAATAATACATAAACAATAATTGATTTATGAGAAAAAATCAGACAAACAAGATATAAAGCCGACTCAAAGAACATATTAGATCTTTTATGGTCAATGGCGTACATTAAACTGTCAAACTAATTGCACAGTACGTAGGAAAAAAAAATTATAAAATAAAATTAATCTGCCAACGATGATTAAAAGATTCTTGGCATTCTCACATTTCCCAAATTTCCCGCCATTCCATTGCCTCCCTCAGCCTGTTTCGTCGGTCCTGGCTTCTCTTACCTTTCTCCACCCGCCAACGCCTTGTATCTTCCACTTATACTTCCCTTCTTCGATTATAGCTGTGTGGCATACGGTGGTCTCTCGGAGGGGGAGAACGCGCGATTGAAGCGTATTATGAATTGTTGCGTAAGATTTGTGTATAGAATCCCACGGGGATTCCGGATGTCGGGGTTGTATTCCTAACTTTCCTGGCTATTCCCCACCATCCGTGCACAATATGTCCTAGGTTGCTTTCTTTTCCAGTCCATCCACACTCGTCGTCCTCCTTACTTCATACAATCCCTCCAATTCAACTCCTCACATCACACTCGAAACACCCGCTCATCCCCAATCGACCTTGTCCTTCCGCAACATACAACCAATACCTCGAAAGATCCTTTCTGATCCGAGCCCCTAAACTCTGGAACTCCATTCTTCTTTCTATTCGTCACGCTGCCTCCTTTTCCTCCTTTAAATCCCACATGTATAATCACCCCCTCTCCCTCCAAGCAGAGACCTCACGTTAACATTTGTTATTTTTGTTTAATATTCTCGTAATTTTTTATTCTGTCCTGCCTTATTGGTATACATTGTGCCAAGATTTCTATCTTTTTTTTACTTTTAATTTCTTAGAAGGAACTTATTTTATTTATTTCATGTAAATTATTCTTTGGGGACACCAGTCCCACAATAAAGTTATTTTTCTTCTTCTTCTTCTTCTTAAAGAAACACAAACAGATTGGAAGAACTAGGTTCATAAATTCGCAGAATTCAAGAAGTAATGTCCCATTGTTATAAATATGCAAAACAGAATAGCTCTTTATTTTAGTAATGAGAGGATGGATCCCAGTTTGCTGATGAAGTTTTGTTAATCTATCAGGCGGCCTACACGCTCTCTATATACCGGAATTATGTGTCCATGTTTTAACATTGCATACAATTGCTGAAATGTTTAAATTTTTTTGAAGGTTTTTTTCTTAAAACTATAATTTTCTCGTGTTGGAATTTAATTTGTGTTAATGTAAAAGAGCTGTTTAACCCGTTTGTTCTTAGTTTAAGGTTTGCTAAACTGTAAATCCTTTAGAGCCACAGGGCACAGTTTAATTCCAACGCTCAACTTTACCCTACCTTTTTGTTTGAACTGCATTTCAATTTTACAGTAATTTAACTACCGGCGTGTTTTAATAGTAGTACGTTGATTGTTAACGCGTTTTTTAATTCTAAAATTTATTGGATCTTGAACATTGGAATTAACAGTATTTTGAAAACTTATGAGTTCTGGACTGGAATAAAAACCTCAGTAAATACAATAAGAACATAGTTTTTTATTATCTGAAAAACTATTTTTTGTTAATTTCTTGCTTTTGCTTGTTCAACAAAAATTAATATTAAAGCTTAATCATAAACCAGTCATAAAAAAATAAAGTAATAAATTGTCAAAATAAACGGCTATTGACAAACTGATAGACGCAGAATCTTTAAGATATAATAAAATATAAATCAAAATTAACAAATTGAACAAATTATTGGTTTGTTTGAATGAAACATAATATATTAAATACGGCCATTTCTGTCTGTTTTTCTTTTTTCCTTTCTAAACATAGACGTTTGCTCGGTTTCAGTCTTAAATCTTGATCGCGGTTCTGTTTAACAGGCTGATCGATCAATCAAGCTGAGTAAGCGTACAGGCTTAAATGCGTCAATTTCGGTGTAATTCAGACGACAAGCTTTAGTCGAATGCAAAAAAATTGCTTTCCGCTCATTCTCTTTCCCCCTGGTGTTATCCTCTTTGACAAAACCTGTGTCCCAGTTTTCTTTTTTTAGAGCCTTCCAACATTCCCTAAACTTTATTCTCGTGAGAATTTTTCGCCAAAAACGCTGAGTGGTCATTGATTTTTTTAAAATTTACATGGTCTTAAAATTTAAAACAGTCAATTTAACACGATTCGGATTGTTAGGACTACTTAGTATTGACACACGATGAACTTTATAATTAATCTTTCTTTATGGTTAGCAGATGTAGGCGACTGTGAGTTAACAGACCATGTGTTACTGCCAGTGTCAAATGTTCGTCCAAATAGTTATAAAACACACACAAAATCCCTCTACTTTAATACAGTTAACTCAATGGCGTGATTTTGGCGTGGAAAATAGAACGAAGGTTTAATATTTATTGAACATATGACGATTATTGACCTCTAAAACTAATTTAATTGTACGAATGAGACAGGGGGTACGGATGCGACTCTAATAGCTTATAATACTATGACTTTCCACCTTTACGAAGTTTATTCGTGTATACCCTTTTAATCAAACAGACGGAAATGGGGTAAGGAGAAACAGGAGCTGGACCTATCACCCCCCCCACCACCAATCATACCCATCACACCCTATCACGAAAGGGTAGAACCATTGGTATATCTACAAGAATAAGGAACGTGAATACCTCACAAGCAAACTAAATAAAAGTGGAATCTATAACCAAGGCTATGCAGATGACATTGTCATACTGATCAGGGAAATGTTCAACTCAACATTAAAAGACCTCACCCAAAGAGTATTAAACATGGTGGAACAATTTCACAATTGGGACTTAACGCAAACCCCTGAAAACTAGTATAATTGCTTTAATCAAAAAGAGAATCATAAAAATACAAGGCTTTCGTAATGAAATGCTGCAGCTAAAAAATGAGGTTG
This sequence comes from Cimex lectularius, assembly GCF_000648675.2. Taxonomy (NCBI): domain Eukaryota; kingdom Metazoa; phylum Arthropoda; class Insecta; order Hemiptera; family Cimicidae; genus Cimex; species Cimex lectularius. Next base: position 1,544,087 of record NW_019394227.1, read on the forward strand.
AATACCTAGCAATAATATTTGATAAAAATTCACTAATTTCGTGGTCCGCTTGACCAATTAATATATTACAATTAATTAAGGTTTTTTTAGTCGAGATAAAAAAGTCAATGGCCCGAGCGGGATTCGAACCCACGATCTTCGGCTAGATACGCCGCTGCTCTATCACTTGAGCTATTGTGACTTCGATCCGCTCGGACATTAACTTCCTATCTCAACCGCACCTTTTGAATTTTCCCTCCTTTTTTGCCATTTTCAAAAGGTTCCTGCTCGTGAATTTTTTATCTCGACTAAAAACCTTAATTAATTGTAATTTGACAAAAAGTTCACTTTGAACTCTCACCTGCAGCATATCAAAACATAAGGTAAAATATAACCCCAAGTACTCTAAGCAAATCTTGGGGACTAAAACTGTAAATGGCCCGTTAGCTAAACTAACCTTCGATAACTAGTCTTGTCTACCAAAGATCAACAAAACTAGCTACCCAAGTACTAGCCAGCATAGAAAAATTAGGAATCACAGGGACGATGAGAATAACCCCTATAAGTGAACTAAAACTCTGCTAAACTTACCTTCACTGGAAACATTTATACAAATAAAAGCTAGGAAAATCTCATTTACGCTCCAAAATCAATGAAATTGGATAGAGAATTGAGGACACAGTAATGATTGATAAAATCAGACACTCTTCTTAGAATGATCGTGGGTTCGAATCCCGCTCGTGCCATTGACTTTTTTATCTCGACTAAAAAAACCTTAATTAATTGTAATTTGATAAAAAGTTCGCTTTGGACCCTCACCTGCAGCATATCATAACAAAATGCAAAATATGACCTCAAAAACCCTAAGGAAATCTTGGGGGTTAAAACCGTAAATGGCCCGCTGGCTAAACTAATCTTGGATAACTAGTCTGGTGTACCAAAGATCAAAAAAACTAGCTACCGAAGTACTAGGCAGCGTAGAAAAATTAGGAATAACAGGGAAGATGAGGATAACCCCTATAAGTGAATTAAAACTGTGCTAAACTTACCTTCACTGGAAACAATTATACAAATAAAAGCTAGGAAAACCTCATTTACGCTCCAAAAACAATGAAATTGAATAGAGAATTGAGCACACAGTAATGATTGATAAAATCAGGCACTCCTCTTTGAATGACTGAGAAAGGATACCATTTGGTCCTGGAAATATTCTTTACAACAACCAAAAATTCGCAACAGATAATAAAGGAGAGGAAGAACTTAGGATAGTGTTAGATGCAATGATATGGTATATAGAGGAATCTAAAACCTAACGAAGGAACCGGATCGGGGTTTGTTTTGTACAAGCTGAAAATATATGCAAACTAATTTGGAATGTACACTTCCGTCTTTCAAGCAGAAATAATTATCAATACTTACGTCCTAGAAAATCTTAAAAGAGGTTTCACTCGTAAAAACATCACAACAAACTTCATCAATCACCATCAGTCATCACCATTATCATTGTCGTCGTCACCATCATCTTGAGGCACAATATTGTCAGATGCTAAATTTAGAATTGATCTCATCGGGTATGCGCAGTTTTAAACATAAAACACATTGAAAATAAAATAAAAACTCCCGCATGAAACTGGCAAAGACAAAGTCGTCGTTACTTATCCCCTAAGTACATGGTTAGTTTTCCTCAAAAGGAGTGACAAAGGGCCATACTCTTACGGGATAGGCTCGCATTTAGGAAGATGTAGAGGTCTCAGCTGAGGGTACGCAGTTATGGATGAGTTATGACGACCTCGTACAGAAAGTACAGCTGGTCTAAAGGACAAGCAACCCTGAGAAGTGCAGCGTTTCCGTCCCAGCGGATCCAGCAAATCGCCTAGATTAGGACAGCTGCCTCCCGTTTAAATTGCAATTATCTCTCATCTGGAAGGGACCCCCTTGGCCAAACTGGCGTTAGTCCAGCAAAGAGGAGTGGGCGGCAATGACCTAGTCCGTCCAAATTTTTCAAACAGCCTCTTCAACATTATCAACTATCCGATTATTTTAGCGATTTTTTCACAACAAATTTGTAAATTAATATTACAATTTAATAGTAGATTAGCAGGCGTTCCTAGTCATATCTAGGTTTGTTCTATCACACGACGTTTATAAATAATTCATGTATGACAATGTTAAGTTATAAAATGGGAAAGAGTGATTAGATATAGAGACAGATAAATAAACATACGGACAAAAAGATAACAGACTGACAGAGAAGCAGGCAGAAAATATACAAATAGGAAGAAGATGTATCGTCAGAAAGGCCGTGAGAGAGAGAGAGAGAGAGAGAGAGAGAGAGAGAGAGAGAGAGAGAGAGAGGAAGGAAAATGAGAGAGAAAAAGTAAAAAAGAAAAAGATAAAACATGATAGAATGATATATAGAGAAAGAGAGTAAGTGAGTGAGTGAGTTAGTTAGTTAGTGAGTGAGAGAGAGAGAGAGAGAGAGAGATAGAGAGAGAGAGAGAGAGAGAAGGAGCGAACGGGAGAGGAAAGCAAAAAAGATGAACATAGAATGAATGAATGCGGTTGCAGAATTTGATCTTACATTCGACTATATAATTCTATACAACTCGCTGAAAAATAATAAAAAACTTATGTAGATTGTCTAACTTATGTAGACATTGATCAATTTCTCACAGTATTACAAGGACAACATGGCCACTCTTATAGTGTTTATGGTTGATGACCTGATCGTATAGAAAATTATACTATTACCCCTTACTACAAATATGCTAATGACCTAATGGCAACAATAAAATGAACGTTTGATGACAGTTTTATCTCAAATGCAAAGCGATCTCAAATTTGTAGAAATGGTGATATGATGACATACACACTACTAAGGTTCTCAAATAAAAAAAGAGCTTAATTTAAAACAGAATCCCACTATGGAAACCTAAAGAAATGGTTAAAGAAATGAAGTGGCTGTAACAATGTCTGACAACATGAAATTAAAGCGGAATTTTTTACAGACCATCCAAATAAATATATCAACAAGGAATGTTTGGAAGAAGAAATTTCCCAAAAAGAGACAGAAAGTAAGGTGCAGGGGTTAAAAGTCATATTTTGACCTAAGAAAACCTTTATGTCTCAAACCATCTATTTTTTAAACTGTGTTTTACAGAATGGAACTACGCGTACAAGAAATATTTATAAAAGGACTAAAAAATGCACAGAAGCATTCACTGAAAGAACATCATTGAAGAATCCTCCGATTAACGAACAGGCGGAATGAACTATAAAATGCAAGTGAAGTCCTCACACTATTTGGACCAGAACTAAAACTTGACACCTCAAAGTATGCTAAATGTGGAACAAAAACGAAATAACTACACACTAGATGAATTCACCAGGTGAAAAATAGTCCAAGAATTTCTCAACATTTTTACCAGTATAAGAAGAACCGAAGAAGAAATACCGTCCATTGTTTATTCAATTTGTCCTATTAAAACCATGGAAAACTGAGACAAAATTTTTCCGCCTTTGCCATAAACCTGCGGAGACATCGGAACCGCATAGCATTAACCCAGAAAGAGAACTGCCACTTCGGAAAGGAGTCTCTTTCACTTAGAAAAATGAGTGAAGAGGAACCGTGGAAAGTGCTCAACTATTTTGAAGGTAGTGCACTTACTGGAGGTATGTATATAAAGAAGGGTCAATTGTACAATAAATCTTTAAGGTCGCAGTGGAAGAAAAGGTCAATTTTAGCGACCTCATGTGGAAAAATAAAGATAACGTTACTTTATTGGCCTGCTCTATTTGGAAACTATTTATTTATAAGGAATGTTTAATCCGAAGCAAAAAAATTAAAAAGTTATTTTTTGCTGTTTATATTAACAACATTTTCAAAATAATACTACAAGTTATCAAAGTAAGATAATGATTAAAAATAAGCATTAGTTAAAGCCGAAAGTCTGACGTGAATGAAGGCACAAAAGGATGATTGATGGTTCTCGGTAAAAAATTTCTATTGTTGAGATACTTGAAATTTATTATCACCCTTCTGCTAAACAGGGATGAAGAATTTGTACCAAAAATGTAATAAAATGAGATAAAAATTGTGTTAAAAATAGATAAAAAATTGGAATAAATTTGAATTATTATAGTACGCCGGGGATATAATGTTCCATTTCATGAGAGTAGAATAGAGGCCATGTGCTTTTGCCCACTTGTTTTGTTCGTATTTTCTTCGTTAGTTAAAAATTAATTCATCTGAATTTTTCTAAAAATCTTTTTCTAATTTTTTTTTGCTACAAAATACACAATGTTATAAATTGGTAGATAAATTTTATAAAATTGCCATTGATTTCCACCCCTTGATTACTTTCTGTGGTGTTTTGGCAAGAAAGATTTGTCCTTTTCTGTTTATGTATGTTGCCCTCTTAATTCATAACTAGATCGTCTTAAAATTCCAGCGGGCACATAACCGATTTATCTTCTTTGAGTAATTTCATAAGGTCTTTTTCCAAAGCCAATTCGGCATTTTCTTATTTCAGTTCAATTTCAATAATAAACGGCCATAAAAAAAACAAAGTTTTTTTTATCAGAATCAAAATGATAACACAGGTTTTCTTATTTTTTTAAGTATATTAATAACTTTTTAATTTAAGACAAACAAATGCTAACACCTGGCATCGAACTTTGATGTATGTGAGACCGTGTCAGAATTGATTGGTTTTCAGCCCATTTTGGTGTCAACATTGACCAAATCAGTTTGAAACGAGGTCGTCGCATTTAAATTGGTCACCGGTTTAATCAAAATAGTTCAAACTTGCTTGTTGATCATCGATTTACGGAAAATTTGCGTGATATCATTGTAAAATTAAAACGGATTATGTAATCTTGTGTAATAAGTATAAACGTTACATATATCATGCTATATTATGTTAGAGTATATTACAATTTACGTATACATAATTAGAAAAGGTAGCGATTTAAAAAAATAATGAATAAATAACCTTGTGTGTTTATTATTTAATTTTTTTTAACGCTATTTTTTTCAATGGATTTTTTTTATACAAATATCTCATTCAGAATAGTCTTTACTTTTTCTAAACCATCAAACAATAAAATTTTATTTTATTTAACTAATTTTGAAGATAGTTTAGTTGTTCAAAGTGAAGCCAAAGTTTTTCTATTTTTGGAAAGCCCCTTTTTTCCAAAATCTATTGTGTTTATTACAAATTTTGTCATAATTATGTTAGAATACTTCGAATGTGTAGCGAGTGGCTTTTCAAAATATGAACACAAAAAAGACGACAAACTTGTCATATACAGAAAAACAGACTGCAACTGACATCATACCAACCTTTCACCGATACAAATTGACAGCTCTGAAATTCATGACAGTCTAAAATCAATCCCACTGATCAAAGGCAAGTATGAAAACGAATTTAAATTAATACAAACTATAGCACGGCTACAAAACTAACAGCAAAATAATAAATAAAACAACATCTCGAAAACAGACAGAAAATAGGAATGGAAAGAAAAGTACAAACTATTCAACATTAGGCAGAAAAACAGCACGAGAAAACACAAACAATTGGAAAATTACTAAAACAATACATTGTCAATACCAACCTTCTAGAAAAAAAAATATACATACTAACATGTCAATGCGGAAAAAGGTATATCGGACGGACAGGAAGTAAAATAAAAGACATATACAACAAGAACATATAAAAATCGTTTAGAGATCACTACACAAATTAAGCGACTTACCTAATAGAAAACCGAAAACCATCGACAATATAAACAAGTATGAAACTTGCTTAACCTGCATAAGTCACTTATTGGGCAGTCTTCACTTGTTGGTTTGTTGGATTACTCAAACGCGTTGCTGCATTTTGCCTACTTCAGTGAGGACTGTCTTTCACTTTGTCTGAGGTTAATATGTTTTTGGGTCTGTCGGTTGTCCCTAGGGGCGTCTGCGGTGGAGGGCGTGATAATATTGTTCACTGTTTGGTCGTGATGTCAGTTATTTGCGCTGTAGGTTATTATCTGTTCGTGGTTAGTGTTCTGTGTTTTTGTGTTCGTTTCGTTGTTGTCTTGTTCTGAACGTTAGCTTTTTGTGTGTAGTGTTTGTAATGATGTGAAAGTAGAGTGTGTATATGGGTTTGATTGCACATTTATTCGTTTTCTGTCTTAAATGTTATTTGTTTGTGTATCTCTAGGTTCTACAGTACGTTTAGTTTTCATCCTTTTTATATTAAAGTCATGCTTGTTTCTATTGTGTTTGGTTCGTGGTTGTGATGTATTACTTGCGTAAAAAAGTTAAAATTAAATAAGAATTGGCTGGGAAAGGAATACGCCATCTATTTAGGTACCTAGATGACATACTTGCCATATCAGGCAATCCCTCCTCAGAAAACCTACTTAGACACTTTCACGAAACACACAAAAGCATTACATTCACCAAAGAAACTGAAAGAAACAAAAGCATCAACCAATCAGATATAATCTATAAAATTAATTGCTTAAATTGCCACCCACATACGTTGGAATCACATCATAATATTTCAACAAACGGAAAAAACATAACTATGATATTGAAAAACCAAAATCTAATCCCACAGTATTAACCACCACCAAAAAATCTAAACACCACAGTATTGACAATAACACGATTTCGATTTTAACGACATAAAAGTACTAAACACTGAACAAAACAGATACAAACAAATATTTTTAGAAATGATTTACATTAACTCACAGAGTGATAGAGAGATAGATTACAGAGAGGGAGAGAAAAGAGAGGAAGAAAGAGAGAGAAAGAGAGAGAGAGAGAGAGAGAGAGAGAGAGAGAGAGAGAGAGAGAGAGAGAGAACATGATTACAGAAGATAAACTTGCAATCTCAGCCGAAGCTTAGCCAATATAAAACAAATAAATTTTTATGGTTCATAATAATTAACCTCCTTTATATCAGTAAATGTATTCTGTGAATGAATCCTATATCACAAATCCCGACAATCGCCATTCCTGATGTCTTTTGAATAAAAAAAGCCACTTACTTTGAAACAAGAAAATTTCCAAGCAAACCGTCTTCCCGGCCCTATTCTATTTAAATAAAAATAACAGGATATAAATTCACATCTCACAACAATTTCACCACGTAAACACTAAACTTACATACATTACAAGAATAGAACTACATTTTATGTAAGTCTGAATTATTGTGCTGGTGCAAAAATAATGCAGATTTTAAAAAGGTATTCAAAACTCTTTTTAATTTTTATAAACAAAGGAAATTTACTGAAAATATTTTCCATTACAATATCTACATCTTTGCCAATGTGTAATAAACGCTTTTATTGCGCTGACATAAAAATCTTTATATCGTCCCACAATAAAGTCTTGGAAGGCGTTTTCGGCTAAAAATTTTATTCCTCAAGAAGTGATCAAAACGCATAAAAAGTGGAAGTCTGTAGGCGAGAGGTCGGGCGAATATGGAAGGTTTCTTTTCCTCTAAGTTTCAGCAGAGTTGGTATTGCCCCATGTGGCCTTGCGTTATCGTGAAGATGAATCGGCCCCTGCAATTTACCAATGCTGGACAAAGACGTTGCAGTTTCCTCTGCATATTGTCGATTTATTGGCAATATTTCTCTGCTGTTGTAATTTCACCATAATTCTAGAATTTATAGTGAACAATCCCAGCAGTACACCACCATGCACACTCCATAACCTCTTTTTGGGTGCAGATTTAGTTTCGGTATGTGCTTTGGCTTTTCATTCTTGCCCATCCACTGACCTGTACGCCTCCTATGTACGGAATCCACTTTTTATCGCACGTGATGATTCGATCGAGAAATGGATCATTTTAGTGGCGCAAAGAAGACAGATTCAAATTGTAAAGAGTCGATTGATTTGGGTTTCGGTTAGTTCGTGCGACGCCCGTTTGTCGAGCTTCTTTACTTTAACTATTTGCTCCTGATGGCGTACAACGGTTGTATGCAACTAAGCTCTTCCGCAATTTCTCGTGTTACCTTACGTGAATTTTCTACAATTAACGTTTTGAGTTGGTCGTCGTTCACAAAGGAAGGCTTACCGCGAGCATCCCTGTCCTCGAAATCGAAATCTCCAATGCGAAATCTGTGAAACCATTGCTCACAGCGTATTCGCAGTGCTTCAACTGTACTGATGTTACGCACGGTTTAGGCCGCACTTCGCCCAAGCTCAAATTCGCACAAAAACTTTTGTCGAAAATTTAGTTTGGAAATATTTAATTTTGCAGGTCCTCACTCTTGTAAAATTCAATATAAACTACAAGTAATTAAGGTTTTTAGTTGAGATAAAAAAGTAAATGGCACGAGCTGGATTCGAACCCACGATCATCGGCTAGATACGCCGCTCCTCTAATAATTTATGCATACAGATGGCTTTCTGATTAGGTGAATTTTGAAAAAATTAGTTCTCATTTTTTCTTTAAGCTTTCAAAGAGTTCGTTCATCAGGATCAAAAAACTAATCCTAACAAGGTTAACAAATATAATTTATTTATTGGGTTGTCCCAAAAACAATGCGGGTTTATGGCTCTAAAATGCATTCAAAAAGATTTAAAAAAAAAGATATTTTGAAAAGAAAAGATTTCCAACTATATGATACTATGAAACCACCAAATTGTTCATACTCCAAATACATGCTTCTTTTTATTAAATCTAACCTCAGTAATTAAAAAAAATTACTACCAGCCGTCGAATTCCTTATTTGAAAAAATGATTAGGTGAAAAAAGCCTTAGCAACCTTAACAAAAATTAATTAAGGTTTTTACTTGAGATAAAAAAGTCAGTGTCACGAGCGGGATTCGAACCCACTATCTTCGGCTAGATACGCCGCTGCTCTACCGCTTGAGCTATCGTAACCTCGACCACTCGGACTCTAACTTCCCATCTCAACCACACCTTTTGAATTTTCCCTCCTTTTTGCCATTTTTCAAATGTCGTGTATCGGATTGGATTCTCTACGACAAATGAAATGGCCACGGAGAGCTTTAGTGAAGTATACTTCATTTTAAATCATTAAATTCACTAATTTCGTGGTCCGCTTGACCAATTAATATATTACAATTAATTAAGGTTTTTAGTTGAGATAAAAAAGTCAATGTTACGAGCGGGATTCGAACCCACGATCTTCGGCTAGATACGCTGCTGCTCTACCACTTGATCTATCGTGACTTCGATCCACTCGGACACTAACTTCCCATCTCAACTCCACCTTTTGAATTTTCCCTCCTTTTTGCCATTTTTCAAATGTCAAAATCCCGGTTCAAATCCCGCTCGTGCCAATGACTTTTTTATCTCAACTAAAAACCTTAATTAATTGTATTATATTAATTGGTCAAGCGGACCACGAAATTAGTGAATTTAATAAACTACAAGGTTTTGTATAAATGATAACAGTTAACAGTATTTATTATAATCTATAAATTAGATTGGAGGATTTAGGTTTATTTAGAAGACAAAAAAAATAAAACAAATTTTAAAATACAATGCATCAAATTCACGTTACAAATAATTTTGACAAAACTCTAGTTTGGACATATTTAATTTTGCAATTCCTCACTCTTATAAAATTCAATATAAACTAAAAAGTTTTGTAGAAATTATATCAGTTAAAAGTATTTATTATAATCTATAAATTAGATTTGAGAATTTAGGTTTTTTACAAGATAAGTACTTGTGAAATTAAAACAAATTTTCAAAATCTGCGTTAATTTTGCATCAACCCATTACTTGGATCAAACTTTATATTAACTTAATTATTTAGTTGTTATTGTGTAATTAATAAAATTACAATCAACATATGTTTTTAATATACCCAGACCATAAAGATGACTCGAATAAAGGTCGACATGTCGGCAATAAAATGAAAAAGATGTTTTTTGAAATAAATATAACCTGACCGCTCCTCACTCCTTGAACCAGTTATTGAACCCTGGTCGTAAAAGTGTGTGCCGAAAATTTTTTCAGTATTTCTTTATTTCTGTTGAACAATATATTGTCTTTTACAATTTATAATTATTTTTCGTTGTACTTAGATAGTCAACATTTATTGTTACAATTAAGATGTGATCACACAACTATCGCACTGACATCAAAAAAAAATTGTGTAAACATATCAAAAATAAAACTTATAATGAAACCCTAATTTCTTGATTAATGAATGTTCATTAAATTGGTAATCGATTTTGACAAGCCGCGTTAATCCCCGATAATAAGGGTTGTCATAATTTCCGTTTTGAGACGGTTTTACAGTTGTAGTCGTCTAATCTGTAGATTGATTGCTAGTTAAGCCAGAGTTTGCACTCACGTTCGCAACTACCGTTAATGGGAGAGTCTGCATACGTGTGTCCTGTGTTGTAGTTAGCGTAATATTTACTCTGTTTGTTTCTGTCCGGCCGGTTAATTTGCATTCGCTGCAAGATTCGTTGCCGATAGCGGCTATGTTGGCCCTCTCCAATTGCCTAACTGTGTACCGTCAGGACTTTTCCCTTTAATTAAGCAAGAAAATTAATTTGTAAACGAGCGTTTTTGTCCACTGGCTTACATTGACTGTTACGCCATTTGATTTTTGTCGGATTACACTAAAAAAAGATATGCAAAATGTCAAATAAAGTGTCATTAAAAATTCTGATAATCAATAAAAGTAGGCACTCACAAAAAGTTTTCTAATTATTCACAAAGAGTTTTCTTTCCTGTTTCCTGTCTGCATACAGAAATATAAAGTAAAAATTCAGTCAATATGAAGATATATAAATCAAAATTATTTACCTTTTTACTTTAAAATCCAGTAATACAAAAAACAATTATTTAAATTTTTCATAATGTACTAACCAGAAAATTAAAATTTTTAGATGTTAAATTGAAAGATTTTTCTCATGTTGTTTGTGGGGAGCAATAATCTGAAATATGTTTGTGATTATTACCATTTTTGTAAGCTTTTTTTTACGAGGTTTCGCAACAGCAGAGGTCATATAAATCCTCAGGGTGCCGGTGTTTTTGAAAAAAAAAGCCCATCTGTAAGTATGTCGGCAGGCAGCTCCATTGGATTCGGACCCGGGGCCTTTACCTTACAGTGATGAGCGCCATGTCAGCGCCGTTGCGGCCTCTATATGATTATTATTATTATTATTGTAGCGTTTGTGACGACATGATTGGTCAAAGGAGTTGGTACAGATTTTTATTTGTCGCCACTTGTGGTTACCTTCAGTTAGGTCGTATTGAGTTATAATATTTCAGATATTCTAATTATACATTGTAAAAACTAATGTATTGTTCTTCATCGCTAGAAACCACAATTATGTTATACTATTTCTTGCTGGACTGATCTGTCAGACACGTTTCAACATTTCGACGCCTTCACTCACTCATTTTCTGTCTATCCGTCTCTCTCTCACACACTCTCTCTCTCTTTCTCTATCTATCTATCACTCTATCTCTCTCGATCTTTCTCTACCTTATAATACCTCCAAAGCTTCGGGGAAGCTCCAAGCACACGCGAGAAAAGCCGAATGGAACAAATTCAGGCGGCTCAGGATAAATGGAAACAAATGTAACCATATTGCTTTCACCTTCATAAAAATAGCCATCATACAATATTCCTTAATAACATTCGTACCCCAAAACTGTCTGTGTAACCTATCTTGGGTTCTACCTGGATTTTTTTCTCACATGGAACCAACATATACGAACCTAATGACAATAATTAAACAGACGCTTTGGACTACTGTACAAATTGTTATGAAGATCATCACAAAATAAAAACAGACTAACCGTTTATAAGACACTACTGAAACCGATAAAACTGTGGTACACTGCCAAATCTTCCAATATCCAAAGAATGCAGTCCTTAATATTAAGTTCTCAGAACCATTGTGAACGATCTCTACTATGTTTCTACCATGGGTAGTCTCAATAACGTTCAAATACACTTCACTAATCTCCAATCCTAACAATTTTTCCACATTCCATGAAAAACTAACCTTACATCCTAACACATTAGCCCGATGCATGTCCAACATTACCCATCCCTATAACCCAGTAAGGCAACTGAAGCGCAGATAGCCCCGGGACGTTTTTACGAATACTGCTTAAGTAACTATTTAGAAAGTTGGGAGAACAATGGTTGCTGACTCAAGATATGTGCAAATGATAAATAATGTTGTATCTCATTAAACAGTATAATTCGTACAGATGGTAATAAATGAATATTTTAAAAATGTATTGATTTAGAGGCTCTACTCCGGTGATATTGAAAGTTAGGTTTTCACTGCAAAAACGGAGAATAGTCTGTTCCGCATACTTTCCAGGAAGTGGCCAATGCCCACCACAATTTTTAAGTAACGTTGTTGTTTAAAAACCGGAACTATTAATTGGATAGAAATTATAAATGATGGGGTGAGTGTGGAGTTCAATCCTTTTTAAAAATATGGTTCCTACTCACATTAAGTTGTTTCGCAACGATCCCGATTTCGAGCCCTTTAGCTCATCGTCAGGTTGAAGGGTTTCCACAAACACGTCTCTCGACATGAATTGCAGAAGTGAACCCGCTGATACCCCCGCTAACGCGACGTTCCAATGAGGAGCTGGGTTTTTAATGGCGCTCAATTTGAACGTACGAAAAGCGGGAATTATAATACAAATAACAATTGTAATAGTAAATACTGTAAGAAATTAATTGTAAATTAGTGATTAAAGATAAAAAATAAATAAAAAATAAAATAATTAGAATAATATCTTAATATTATTAAATTATTATAAAAAATAATAACAATTAGAATAATTAGTTTAATTATTTGGACGTTTAATATTATTTATATACATATTTAAAATGGGAGGTAGATCAAAATCTGTTATATTATTAATGCATTTATCACCATGTTCAATTTTACATTTTTTAATTTCAAATTTCTCAAACCAATCTAGTTCTCTCCCTTTGTTGAAACTATGTAACACTGTTGTATTTAAATTTGAATTGAAATTATGTTTTGTTTCTTTTAGATGGTCCTTGAATTCCGAAAATTTGTTCGACTTAGGCAAATGTTCTTTTACTCTCGTTTTTATTTCTCTACCGCTTTAACTTATATTTAATATTATAGTCATTACAATTGAGTTGGTAAACCCCGCTTTTTGTCAAGTTGTCTACTTTGTCTGTAAGTTTTGAGAGGATGTTTTTTAGTGACCCCGTACTTCTATAAGCTATTGTAAAACCTTCTTGTTTAAAAATTTTACTAACTTTTTCCGATAATTCACCAATGTTTGGCAAACAACGGAAATCTAATGATTCATTTATAGTGGGGTGGCTGAGTCCTATTGTTGATTCTTTTAAAGTTAATTTTTTGATTCTTTTAACTAGTAACCTATCAATAAATATTTCTAGATACCTGTTGTTTTTTGCTATGGTTTTAATAGTATCTAATTCGTTTTTATAGTTAGCAGGAGTTAATGGAAGTTTTAACATACTGTCTAAGAGCCAAATGAAACCAGCACCCTTTTGAGACCAAAGGTGGGAAGAATCCGCTGGAATCATAGTGTCTTTAGTTGTGGGTTTTCTATATACATCTATTTCTATGAGGTTGTTTATTATGGACAATTTTAGGTCTAAAAAGTTCAAACAAGCATATTTGTCAATTTCCAATGTAAAATGTATAAATTCACTATTTTCGTGGTCCGCTTGACCAATTAATACAAGACAATAAATTAAGGTTTTTAGTTGAGATGAAAAAAAGTTAATGGCACGAGAGGGATTCGAACCCACGACCTTCGGCTAGATACGCCGCTGCTGTACCACCTGAGCTATCGTGACCTCGATCCACTCGGACATCAACTCCTAGAAAAATGGCTAAAGGAGGGAAAACTCATAAGGTGGGTTTGAGATGGGGAGTTGATGTCCGAGTGGATCAAGGTCACGATAGCTCAGGTGGTACAGCAGCGGCGTATCTAGCCGAAGGTCGTGGGTTCGAATCCCTCTCGTGCCATTAACTTTTTTCCATCTAAACTAAAAACCTTAATTAATTGTCTTGTAAAATTTATATTACGGTGAAGAGAATTAATTAGTTGGAGGAATTCTTCGAGATCCTCTAATGTTCCCTATGCATAGAATATCGTCTACATAGCGTTTCCAAAAATGAACATATTTAATTAATTTGTTTTTTGATGTGAAAGGTTTTTTTCAAAATTATACATGAATATTCCGGCACATAGTGGGGATAATGGAGACCCCATTGGTAACCCTTTCATTCGGTAAAATTTATTATTCTTCAACCTGACGATGAGCTAACGGGCTCGAAATCCGGATTGTTGCGAAACAACTTAAAGTGAGTAGGAACCATCTTTTTTAAAAAGGACTATTTGGATGTAATGCAAATATAAAGAGGGGCACCACGAGTGTAAAAAGTAGAAGTGAGCTTTTTTGGAATTAATTACTGGTTTTGAGATCGCCAATAGAGGCTCAGAACCTAGTTTCCTCACCGTAACATAACGTTAAACAATCGACGTGGTGTCGATTAATTAACGGATTGGCATGTGTCGTATATGCCGTCATGCTCAGACCGCAAACATGCGATTTGATTTTACTGCTCTCCCTCTAATACTTGAAAAGACAAAAATACTAAAGACAGATTTTGCCTCTTCAAAAACGAAAAGAAAAACATAAGGGTGCGAGAATCTCGTCTTGTAGTTCCCGAGATAAATGAGGATTATTTTTAATGAAATTGTTCTGAAAATACGTGAAACCCTTAAGTATGGAATAAAAGCAATATAAAAAAATACACACAAGTTTATTATTCATTGCGTTAATACGTCCGAAGATGAAAATGCATTTATAAACTTTAAAAGTGAATTTTATACTAATAGAATAATTATTTCCGATTATTTGCTGCACAGTTCGCGTTTGACACATGGATATGCAATCATGAAGTTTAAAGATGGTTTGACCTCTCCTTAATTAAAACCCGAACGTTTTGAACAAAAATCGGAATCAAAATTTACGTTTGTGGGTTTACCAGACATTTTAAACATCATCAAGTGGGATGAAAAAAGTTAATTACTTGCCGTACATCGTTCACGCTTGGCATAGTTTAGATAAAATTTTGCTCCTGCTTAAATAAGCCTCCCTTTTGACTTCTTACTTAACTACTTTATTATTATCTAATATAATATAGTATTAATGAAACCACCCGAACAATTTTTTTAATATTAACTGGTTTTAAAAATAAATACCATAAGAGTATAAACAAGGTAATAAAAAAGGTATCCCATTTAAAATTAATTATATATAGTCCCCTATTTTTTGTTGAGCTTAATTCATTAGACCGTCGCCATAAAAATGGCACAACCTACAAATTGATAAGCCTCAATCTCTTATATGTAAAATTTTATATAATGTTTGATGACTTTTTATTTTATCATTACATAAAGTTTGTTTACTTTGCCTATTTATTTTTCTTGTTGGAACTCTTAATAAGCGAAATCACTGTGATTCTGTAACGCGTTTTTAGATTGAAAACCAAATATTGTTTATATTTTTTTCATAAATCATTTTTTATCACTTTTATAATTTCCTGTGTATGATTATGAAGTACAGATTCATGCTGGCGACTAACTAATTACGTTCTGTATTAATTATTTATTAAGTACCCTATTTTAGAACACATGCTTTTATTTAATTTTAGGAACGGATTTTTATTAACAAAAATAAAAATTACATTTTTTATTTAGACACTTTCTTCCTGGATGCTAAACCAAAATGTAAATTTTTTAGCTTATCAGACGTATTCAAAATCATCAAATGGAATGAAAAATGGTGAAATTACTCCCAAAATTGTTCAGGTTTGGCACTGTTTAAAGGCAGTTTTGGCCTGCTTAAACGTTTCGACTTCTTACTTAATGAGTTCGTTAAAATCTATTGAAATACATCATTTTTGAAAAAACACGATATTTTATTCATTTTTTTTAGTATGAACTGGTTTATATTTTAGAGGTATATTTAGGTTAATTGTATAAAACTAAGAGCGTAATAACGCAATAAAAATTATATCCCACTTTATTGCGGTCTCATTGTTATATGTTTGAATATATTACTAAAACATGCTGTACATTTTTTCACATTGCGATTCAGTAAGAAAAAAATTATATATCTAGTTCCAAGTTAACCGTATAAATATTCAAATAATTTCTTTTTAAAGAGAAAGTAAACCACTTAAAACGATAAGTTCACGTAAGCCTTTTGATCCCGAAAACAACTGTTAATAGCTTTCTTGTTCTTTCCAGCTCCTTATCCCCCTTCTTAAGCAAATAGTCGAAATATTAAGTAGGGAAGTCTGAGCATTCCAATTGGTCACCTCCACCCTTGCTTCCTGGGAAAGAAAGTTTGAACGTTTTCCGCTTTCACAACTCGCGGACTTTCCGCTTTGAGTCTCATTCATGCTTAATAAAATGCAAATTCAACAGTGTTTAAATTACCTCCATCTTTTTCCAAGTAGCTTGGGTCCCAGTGCATGTCGCTGATGTGCCAGAAGTGACCTGAAAACAAGAACAATCATGTCAAATTTTCTTTTCGTCAAAACTATTTAATCTGGCTTATACACAATTGCATTTTAAAAATCTGACATTAAATTCAACAAAAAAAATTCTCAATAATTTATTCAAAATCTTAACAATTATGAGTAAACAAACATTTTTTTTATACTGCGAAATCTAACAAATAATTTTTCTGTCAATAAGTAAAATGAACAAAACAATAAAAATCGGACACTCTTAAATTGATATTGACCAGCCTCTTGTATGTACAATTTTTTATAATGTAGTCATGAATTTTTATTTTATCACTAAGTAAAGTTAGTTTATATCGCCTTTTTATTACTGATTTGAACTCCGATAAAAAAAATCATTTTCAATCTATGACGCATTTGTTTATTGATTTAATTACTTTTTTTATAATAATTTTTTTAATCATTTTCGTGATTCTCCATCTATTTATTTGAAATGCATGTAGGTGCAGGCAACTAATTCATTATGTTCTGTAATAATTACTTATTAGATATTTGTATAATTCTATTTTAAATGCACATGATACTTTTATTTATTTGAAGCAACAAATTTTTATGAATAAAAATTACAAATTACATTTTTTCATTTACAAACTAATATATTAATTTGAATAATTCAATAATGTTTTATTTGTATCTATATCATAATTGCATGGCAGGTTATTTTAATATTTGAAAAACTATTAAATTGGTTTTAAATTTTACTTAATTGCAATTAATGTAATAAATAAATTAATTATTTCATAAAATTAGACTTTCAAAGTAACCCATATTTGCTTGGTTTTCATAATTGACCATATTGATTATTCCAATTAATTACTTTTCCAGTTCAACTAAAAACTTCAGATAAAGAGAGTAATTAATTGGAATTTCAAAGTAATGTAAAAACGAACTTTATAAATCTATGTTTATTATTAAAACACCTAATAAATGTTATATAAAAATATGTTATGGTATTTAACTTTTTAAACCACAAGTGAACATCACTTCAAAGTTTTGGCAAGATTTTTTTCATGGACTTCGTGAAATTCGTTTTCAAAACTTGTAAAATTGCTATTTAAACTTTTGAATCACCGCAGGCCGAACCAGTGTTTTCTAAATTGTTCAGAATGTAGCGCGCTGTTCAGTCTGCGATGGACGATGAGAGAAAACTCCTTCAAAATTATATTTTCTACTTTGTCCTGGAGACTGCCGTCCAGGAAAAAGCGTCGCCCATTTCTCGTGCAGATTGAATTTTTCCCCAGTAGGCTCTAATTTTCCCGTACACTTTTCAATAAATCGGCAAGGTCGGAGGTGAAACGTCAAATCCCTACGGGAAACTCTATAAGGGCAAACGAGGAAAAAAAAAAAACCTCCAACGACGTAGAATGCTGAATGGTCGTTATGCAGCCTGGAGATTAAATTAATCCACACCTGCATTAACATTTGAAGAAATGTCCGGAGGGAAATATATCCTTACCATCTGGAGCAGTTGTGTAATCTCGCCCGTTTATATGGTAACAAGGGTTTTACGTCCAAGCCCAGAAGAATGGCCAGCAGAAAACATATTGCGATAAAATTATATTTTGAACGACTGCTACAATTTTTATTATGATCTTAAAGTACATGAATTTTTACTCTTGAAAGTTCCCATATCTGTTTCAACTCCTATTTGTGTGCTGTACAAAAATAAACATCCTTATAATATTAATAATTTGGCAACACTTGCAATAAAGATTCAGGATTAATTATTTTAACATCAAAGAATTTCTTTCTCTTTTTTCTACGATTTATTGCTCATTTCAATTCAGATAATTAAAGTTTTATCATTCTATTACAGCTTTTGCTAGTTATAATAATTTTCCGTTTAGCAATATAGATTTTTAAATAGTTATTAGGATTAATAAAATATAACTGAATATGAAATAATATAAGAATTTTTTATTAGAGAATTCTCCCTGTTTTAAGTTTAGTAATTAACTGTACTTATCTTAGATAATTAATTATAGTTATCTTGGCAACTGCTCAGATTTGTTTTTAATTCAAGTATTACTATTTTTATAAAAGTATTGACCGGTGGATGATTAAATAAAAGAATCTGTAATCAGCACAATTATTTGAAATGGCCTAAAACCCACAGCAGTCGAAATAAATAGATAATTTCTGTCCGGTTTCTATTGATGTTGACTTACATTGTATTGAAATATTTTTGGCTTAACCGAGAGCTGTAATATCCTAGGTAACATCAGTATATCAAAGAATTTTGTGAAAATAGGAGTACAGGAACGAGGAACAATATTCTGATTTACACTAAGGAAAAGAACAGACTTGCCTTTCGCTGGACATCAATAACATGGATGGCCCTCGGATAATCAGACCGAAAGGAAAGGATCGTGCTAACCCGATTGAGAACAGGCCATACACATCTTCCTAATACGTGGACACCTGCTTTTGGGTCAAAATCCAGTTCATTTTGCTCACTTAGTAGAGAAGTAGACCCCCTACATGGTGTGAGTAGGCATGGTACACGATATAAAAACAGTCCATGGCCATGAGAATAGGTTGTTGGATGCCCTGTTACGATTTTTCTGGGAAAAGTGGGTATTTTCCCATATTTAATCCGTAAATATTTTTGTTGCATACTTTCTGGTAAGCGAGTACCTGACGGAATATCGACTACCATATCCGCCCTCAGAGTGCCTTGGGAAGAACCTACCTTTTTAAACATCTTTATATTTTTTGTATTGATACTTTCATCCTTCTTTTAGAAAACATACACGCACTGCTTATATTTTAGGGCTTAGTTAAAAAAAAAAAATAACAATTTAACGTAAGTGTCGTTTGTATGAAATTTATTCGCAAATGTATGATATATTTTGTTACAGTGATAATAAAAATGAAAATGTGTAATAAACATGTCATACATATACATGTGCAGGCATATAGCCGTAAAATATTCGATTGTAAAACTGAAAATTGAAAAAGAGTTCATTTATTTTCACTCGACCGTAATCATTAACATCAATAAAGTAATAATAACAAGACGAATGAAAAAACCATTTATTACTCGGAAGCTTCTAAAAAATAATGTTTAAAAAATATATATAAAGTCTATAAATTTTAAATTAATTGTAAAAATCCAGTCGATAACTTCTAAGCAAATGGCCGGAACGAGATTTATTGCTTCCGGTATCACGAAGTCGCTTTACCGCTTTAGAAAAATATACTTCTAGCTCACCCTCTCTACGGATTTATCGATAAGAAATAAGTTACCGTTTAAAAATAAATTAGTAGTAGTCAAAGGGGTGGCTTTTTAAAATTCTGTCAGGTTTCGTTCACCACTCTGTCTTTAGCTATAGCTAGGTACACAAAATTTCTTCTTTAGCTACATCAAGCCGGAGAAGAATTAATGCCATCATGGCCTGGTATATATGTTTGATTATTAACTTAGCAAAATTTACCTTTCGGTTTTCGCTACTTCAGGAACAAAGGGAATATTAAGGGTATGGTAAGGTTTGTAACATAAAAAGGTTAGTAAGTTAACAATTTTCTTAGAATTTTTGATTGGAATCTTTGGATGTGTCTGAGTTGAATGATTGGTTGACCCCCAGAGATACCATAATCCACATAAGTTTGAGAACCATGGTGTATATTAATTATTTTTTGGTAAGTGAAAGTTTTGATCTTCTGTCAAGTAGTGGGGATTTTGTAACGTCTGTTTCGTTCGTTACGTTTTAGCCTTTTGTGTTGATTCCAAGTAAATCGTTTGTTCAGGTATAATTACCTTCAGGTCCAACTGGAGGTAATAAATTCCTGTTAAAGTAAACAGATTATAGTGTAATACGTCTAAATTTGAACATAATGTATTGGTTTTTTCTGGTTTTTGTTTGAGGTCTTCAGTTTTTGGACCAAACGTGAAGGCACTGCAAATGATTGCAAGTTTCTATATGGGGTAACTGGACATTTAGCGTGTTTGGGATGAGTGCTGTGCTGTCAGCTGAAGAATTGTATCTGGAAGGATGGAAATGTTAATAGTGAATATTGTGTAAAGGCAAAGCCCAACAAATGACTTTTATAAACGCAAAAAAGTATTTTTCTATTTGATTTTGAAATTTTCTTCTTTAATTTTACATTCTAACTAATAATTTTTCATGAAACGATGATTCAACAATACGTATTATTATTTGTCTGAATATACCTAATAATTTTTTAAGAAATATATGCACGAAAAAACTTATTTATTTCTCAAGTATATTGTCCAAAGAAGGTTAAATAAAAAAAAGGAATTAAAGAATAAAATAAAAAAAAACCTAGTGTATTTTTGTTCACATCGTAAACATTTTTTTACCTAGTCAATCATGAAAATTATTAATCGATAGAATATATTACTACGGCCTTCCAGTGGTATCCGATGCATTAAAAAAAAGGATATCAGCTTTCGGCGCGATCCTTAGACGCCAGAACAGCGGAATATGCTTACTTCATCGTACTGGCGTATATGTCTCAGCCATCCCTGAGCACAGTTACTACTGCCAGATATTTAGAACTTATGTACTTGAGCAAAATGGTGGTAGTTGTCAGGATCCCGAGAAAATATATCTGTAGAGTAATGAAAAGTCGGACGAGGGATCTAAGGATGGGATCTTCCCTGGACCTGAAAATCGCCATCTGATGTCTCAAAAAGGACTATTAAATAGTGATTAAAATAAAATGGAAGAGTTGGTAGATTGGATCGGCAGAGAAGCAACCAAGAGCACAGTTGACACCTCGGAAGATTTGAATCAAAGAAGAATCATACTCACCCAATTAAAAAAAGGCCAAGGTATCCTCACGCACACCTACTTTTGAGGCAAAGCCCGTTTGTTGAGACACCTACTTAATTGAAGGTGTCATTCCTTGCTTCTACATAGAGAGCGAGTAGGAATACGACACGCAATGGGATAGTACATAAACACGGCAGCTAGTATTTGAGTCCGCTGGCCCTATTTTATTGTATGTAATACTTTCAGATTTAATGTATTGCGTACCATCAATATATGGAGTGAAAGGGCCGATTTAGCGAAAGGTTCCTGTAATTAATTTAAGGGTGTCATTTCTTCGTTCCTTATAGCGAGTGTGAAGGTATGCCATCCAATATGAAATCCTTGAGGACAATAGTGAGTATACTACAATTTTTAGAGATAAAGGGACTGTTCTATTGTACATCTTACTTTGAGATTGAATGCATTTATTTGCATGAATGAGTGAGTTGGCCGATGGTAGAATATTGACTACCATCTCGACCCTAAATTCATTAAGTTATATATAATTAAATTCACAATTTCGTGGTCCGCTTGACCAATTAATATATTACAACTAATTAAGGTTATTTGGTTGAGATAAAAAAGTCAATGGCACGAGCGGGATTTGAATTGAAAAATGGCAAAAAGGAGGGAAAATTCAAAAGGTGGGGTTGAGATGAGAAGTTAGTGTTCGAGTGGATCGAGGTCACGATAGCTCAAGTGGTAGAGCAGCGGCGTATCTTGCTGAAGATCGTGGGTTCGAATCCCGCTCTTGCCATTGACTTTTTTATCTCAACCAAAAAACCTTAATTAATTGTAATATATTAATTAGTCAAGCGGATCACGAAATTAGTGAATTTAACGATTTAAAATGAAGTATACTTCACTAAAGCTCTTCGTGGCCTTTTCATTTGTCGTCGAGAATTTAATCTGATTACACGACATTTGAAAAATGGCAAAAAGGAGGGAAAATTCAAAAGGTGGGGTTGAGATGAGAAGTTAGTGTTCGAGTGGATCGAGGTCACAATAGCTCAAGTGGTAGAGCAGCGGCGTATCTTGCTGAAGATCGTGAGTTCGAATCCCGCTCTTGCCATTGACTTTTTTATCTCAACCAAAAAACCTTAATTAATTGTGTTATATAAAATGTGTAAAAGTGAAGGAATATCGAGTATTTCACCATGCTATGTAAATAGGCAAGAATGAATTTTCAAATGATTGAGGGAGTGTCTAGGTTTAAAAATGCATATTTTGGAAGCTTAAATTACCTACCTTTGGAGTATCCCTGAAGCATTTTATATGTGAAAGTATGTATAGCAAATGGCAATATTGTACAAAAATATTCACGGTTCAAGCTAATCATATTGTCGGACCAATATAAGCAAAATTTGCTTGTAATTTGAAGGAATTGTATTTTTTCGAATATGCCGTGAAATATACAAAGGTCATGATTAATTAAACCGAATAAAAACTCCCGCCCCTTTTTGTTACCTTAAATAGTAATTGAATTGTGAGTCCATTTGGTGCGAGTGGTGCAATATTACACCATGTCTATAAATCGAGTCTGCACACGAATTTCATTGTTCTGAAGAGCTAATATTAGATGACTAAAAGGTGAACAAATTAGATTACTGTCCCCTTGAAGTAGAAGGGAGAACAAGTGTAGAAAAGTACTTTGTACCCATTATAGTAGACACTAACCCATTTTTACTATCCAAGAGTAGAAGACTCATTCCTTCCAAAAGGAGCACACCACTTGGAGCTACTTGAACATGTGGTGTTTAACAGAAGACAGTGAAATAATTTTACTAGGCTGCATAACACATATTGTTTGTTAATGAAAAAACGTTGAAGTAAAAAAATTATATTTTTATTATTAAATATAATTAGCAAAATGCTTTTTTTAAACCTTATTTTGGTCATAGTTAGTTATAGTCGTAGACGGTTAAAAACTTAGTCCCATTAATCACCCTTTATCTGTAATCTGCAACAAGTTAGAAAGTCCCTAAAGCCCTAAACTTGTCCGGGTGAAGGGCGAAATAACCTTCAAAGGTTTGAGCGCGTAGTGACGAAAACGTTAAAGGGATATACATGTGCTTATATGGTTAAAGGAGATGATGGAAACATTCTACTGTGTTCTTGAATCCCTTCCAGGGGTTTAATATACTCTCGATATAACACTTAAGCTAATTGCTTAAAACACTTTAACAATCTACGAGGGGATTGTTTTGTAGGGGTCTCTATTCACTATCGTGCCTGATTGAATTGTTAATAATCTTAATAACTCCATTAGAGTTCGTGGTCTGATTGACCCAATAACGTTTTTCAATTAATTAATCTTAATGTAAGCTATTGGTTGAGATAAAAAAGTCACCGCCACAAACGGGATTCGAACCCACGACCCTCAGCTAATTACGGCGCTGCTCTACCACTTGAGCTATCGTCACTTCGATCCACTCGGACACCAACCCCACCTTTCGAAGTTTAATAAATTTCAATAAAATATATCTTCACGAAAGCATTCCGTAGCCATTTTATTTATCGCCAAAAATGCCGAGAATCAAATAGATTACACGACATTTGAAAAATGGCAAAAAGGAGGGAAAATTCGAAAAGTGGTGTTCGAGTGGATCTAAGTCACGATAGCTCAAGTGGAAGAGCAGCGGCGTATGTAGCCGAGGGTCGTGGGTTCGAATCCCGCTCGTGACGCTTACTTTTTATCTCAACCAATACCTTACATAAAGATTAATTAATCTTAATAACTTTTTAAACTGTTGGCAAAATCAAGAGTTTTATATATATNTTCATACAAATGAGTAATCCTGTAAACGTAAACAGAATATTTTATATAGATTTTTTTTAATGAAAACTTAAAATCCTGCATTATTTTCCGGACAACCCAATAGTACAAGAGAAAACTTTGTTTTGTTACAACATTGCTAACTCGATTTGTAGAAGTCGTGAGGGGCGGTCGAGGATGTATTAGTTTAAAAAAACAACTTTTTCATTTTTATTTTTCGACCTTTATTCGGGTCATCTTCAGTGCCTGGGTAAATTACAGAACATGTGTTGATTGAAAAAAATACAATTTCAGATGTAAATATAAATTCTGACCGAAGTATTTTATACTCACATAAAATGTGGTGCTAATTTTGTGGTGTCATATTGGTTTTGTATGTAAGTGTTATGAAACGTGAAGTGGATGAAAGTGTATTCTACTGTTTTTACATGATTTTGAC
Organism: Cimex lectularius; assembly: GCF_000648675.2. Classification (NCBI taxonomy): domain Eukaryota; kingdom Metazoa; phylum Arthropoda; class Insecta; order Hemiptera; family Cimicidae; genus Cimex; species Cimex lectularius. The sequence goes on from NW_019394227.1 coordinate 1,568,644, forward strand.
AGGGTGGGAGATGCGGTAAATCTTGGAATTTTTCTTTGATCATAGGCGGTTTTAGTTAACACAATTTAAGTCCAGAAAATCCCCAGGATTGGATTTGTGCTTCGGTATTGAATATTGGAAAGGAAGTTATTAAGGATGATAATGGAGGAAAGGAAAATATAAAAATAAGGTTTTATAGCTTATTTGTTTTATGATGTTCGCGTACCTGACTGCGGCTGACTTTGCAAGTATGTGTTCTGTACTTAATGCTGTCGGTATTTCTATTATTGCAAAGCATTTCTAGAAAGTTGCGTTTGTATTTGTGTTTTTTCCGTGTTTAGTATTTGTATTTTGTCGAAATAAAGTTGTTTTTCAAAGTGGTGTCTGGCCAATGCTGTGCGATTTATTTTTGGTGTTTTACAATCATAGATGCTTTTTTTCCATTTGTCTAGATATTGCGATGTAATTCTAATGCATGTTGTTGTACAGTTCTTAAAATTAATTTTATGAATTACATCAATTACACATACATGTCCATTCGTCCACATGTTGTCACACAAATTAAGTACATTTCTCGCCTCAAACCACATTAAATAGTCTTCAAAAATCACAAAACAGTATACACACTTATATTACGACCCAACAACAACAGCCTACAAATCTGATGTAATTAATAATTTAATTAATTAAGGTATTTTGTTGAGATAAAAATTCAGTGTCACGAGCGGGATTCGAACTCACGACCTTCGGCTTGATACCCCGCTACTCATATCTCGATAGCTCAAGTGGTAGAGTAGCGGCGTTTCAAGCCGAAGGTCGTGGGTTCTAATCCCGCTCGCGACACTTACTTTTTTGTCTCAACTAAAAACCTGAATTAATTGAATGATATTAATAGCGGACCACGAAAACTAGTGAATATAATTAATAATTTTTTAAAATATTTCCTTTCCTTCTTTATCGTTCTTAATAATTAACTTCTTTCCAATATTGAATGCCGAAGCACAAATTCAATCCAGAAAATCCCCATACTCGGCTTCCTTTGAGTTAAATAAAACCGCCTACGATCAAAGAAAATTTCTCTGGTTCAAATGCAAAATTTAAATCTTGTAAAAACAGCAGAATACAGATTCAGGTTTCACAACAATTTCACACGAAACCAATATGACACCGCTAGCATACACCACCAATATGACACCACACCAATAGGTTGGTTCAGAATTTATATTTATATCTTACATCAAATTTTTTCAAATTAACATATGTTTTGTAATTTACCCAGGCCCTAAAGATGACCCGAATAAAGGTCGGTTAAAAATGAAAACATTGTTTTTGTAACCTCATTTTGACCTCTCCTCGCGACTTCAACAAATGATGAAACAACAGGTCACTAAAAAACACACATTGTTAATACGTTTTGATCAACGCAACTATAATGTTTTGATATGTGACGCTATTACGTTTTAATTGGTGATATGCTGAAATCATAAACCTCAATTTGATTACTTGTCAATTAGAAGAAACAATAATTGGTGAGTAACCCGACACGTAAAGCGAATATAACGAAATACCGGTCTACGGTGTAAATTCCGTATATCTATGTTATAGAACTCAAACTCTAACGGAAAGTAAGTCTCTTATATATCAGCCATCATTTAAATTAGCTCTTAAAATTGTTATTCATTTATCCGCCCAGATGCGATAAAAAATACTTTTTACAAGGAAAACTAATACTTAAATTATTCATTTAAAATAAACTATAGATTAAGAAAGGTAAATTAGTTCAGAATGTAAATTTCATAATTGTCAAATATTAGGTGAAAAATAATTATTGAAAACCTAGTTATGGAGTATAAAAATGAACATAAAAATTAATTATTCATAAATCGTGAGATGCGGTCTGGTGTGATGTAGGTTTCAGAAAAACATTTTCTTTATCGTGCCAACGTTTCGATCTTTATTGTGATCATCTTCAGGGCTCAAAGTGGTTGTCTTCTGTGTAATTGTGCCATTCTCAACACGACACGCAAGAATGGCACAATTACACAGAAGACAAACACTTTGAGCCCTGAAGATGATCACAATAAAAATCGAAACGTTGGCACGATAAAGAAAATGTTTTTCTGAAACGTACATCACACCCGACCGCATCTCACGATTTATGAATAATTATCGATTAACGTTCACTAATCACCACACATGAAAATCAATTCAGTATAATTATATAATAATTAATCAGGACAAATCTTATCTTCTGTTAAGCAGTGATATAATTAAAACATCCAATTATAATAAAAAAGACAATAGTAATAAACGCAATTATTTTGAATAGCTTAGATATTTTATGGTCCAATAGTTCTTGAAGAACTGCTGAATATATATATATATATATATAAAACTTTTGAAATTACAAAGTTTTTTAGTTATTTAATTATCGTATTTATACCATATACAGTATGTATTACTACATTTTATAAATGCGCCGAATCTTTTTTTTCACATGGTTATACGACCTACATTAATTCCAGCGACACATGCCATGAGAAACCAGCCAATGCTGGCACTCATTGTGAGGGATTAAGGGGCAAGGAGGACTCGAGACCATTGTCCATTAAGGCTACGTATTAAATTCTTGGAATGGAATATGTCGATTGTGCTCGAGCGGTAAGCTTAGGATGGATCAAGGGGTTAGCTTGAAACTTATGTAATCGAGAGCGCATCAGTCCGTTGACAAATTTGATCATTTTTCTGAGGACTTTTGATTAGAAGGATTGAATGCTTGGCAGAACCCTAAGTTCCACTTCTTATGGCGAATGGAATCGTAGTATGTTTTGGAGCCTTGGTAGAAAGTTTTTGAAGCGTTTATAATCAAACCATTTTCTGAAATAGGCTTTTGTAACATAATTATGTCTTAAACACTCCAATTTTTATTTTCATCAATTTTAAGTACAACTGCAAAAGAGGAAAACAGAGGAAATGAAGGAGAGCGCTCCTAAATGACGCCCTGTGGGACGCAAAAACAAGCATAAAATTCAAAAGAAAGGGGAAAAAGAACTTGAACAATATGAAACCTATCTTTGAGATAATTTTGAAACTTTGCAAGATAAACACTAGATATTACATTTCCGTCAATTTTATGTAATGAGGTAAATATTTACACAAACTAAAGCTTCTGAAACATCCAAATAAATGATATCAAATTGATGTTTTGATTGAAAGCAGATATTAGGGGTATTCACGATGTTGTTAGATGTTAACTCGTGGTAACTCGAATCGAGAAATGTCCAGTAAGAGCGTGAACGCCGTCTTTTTTTAGCATGTTAGACATTAATTTTTCCACAATGCTGGTCGTGGCGACTGATAGAACCAATAATAAAGCTATAGCAGTCCTTGAAGGCGTGTTGTTGTTTATTTTGGTTTTCTTTTGGGTTAAATTGTAAGATGCCAAAGGTTAAAAAAAAGGAAAATTAATCAACTCTTTCATTCAAAATGGTTATCTATGCACTAGAAAAGTGCTAACAATGACACGCTTCAATTCGTGCCGACATACGTAAGTTGTGTCCTAACGTCTAACAGGCCACAACTTTAAAGGATAGGGGATGTATCTATTATGAGTGAGAGTATAATGTCAGGTAACAAATTAACAAACGAAATGTATTGGTCTGATTTAATTAATGCATATGTAAGAATAAAAATACGTGTAAACAACAAACAGCTGTTAAATTCATGGCTGCCATGTTGGTTACCTACGCCCTAACGGCTAGCAATGTGACTACATATTCGACTATGCATCTAACATTGGCCGTTCCCTGTTAGATCGAGCAATGTCAACTAACCGATTCTTACAGTCTACGTCATTTTTCTCGATCTAACACTATCCAACAGAGTTAACAGGTTACAATTAATTAAGGTTTCTAGTTGAGATAAAAAAGTGAATGGCACGAGCGGGATTCGAACCCACGATCTTCGGCAAGATACGCCGCTGCTCTACCACTTGAGCTATCGTGACCTCGATCCACTCGGACATCAACCCCACCTTTTGAGTTTTCCCTCCTTTTTGCCATTTTTCGTATCTAGCCGAAGATCGTGGGTTCGAATCCCGCTCGTGCCATTGACTTTTTTATCTCAACTAAAAACCTTAATTAATTGTAATGTATTAATTGGTCTAGCGGACCACGAAATTAGTGAATTTAAAGAGTTAACAGGGTTAACACGATCGTGAATACCCCTAATATAGAGGTGTACTTGCTTAATGGGTTTGATTGTTCATTTTTTGCGCTTGTGCAGGGAATATTATGTGATAGTAAGCGTTAAATATAAGATATATAAAGAAAGATCTGCGATATTGACGCCAAAAGAAATAAGCGAAGAGAAATCCCGGATATAGCTAAAATGCATTAAAGGTAGTGCACTGTTGGAAGTTTGGAAATAAGAAGGGTCAACATCACCACAAATCTTTTATGTAGCAGTGGTTTTGGACATTGGACAATAGTGACCGTTAGAAGCAAAAAAAAGTCATCAATAGATCGTTAAGGGCGAAGTTGAAGAAAACTCCAGTTAAAAAAATAACTGGGAATACTACTTACAGTTAAATTTCAAAATTAATACAAAATAATTTAAATAACAAATGATTATTCGGATATAGAGAGATGCGGTCTGGGGTGACGTTGGTTTTTGAAAAACATTAGAACCACATAGAGATCACACCAGACCGCATATCATGATCTCCGAATATCATTAAATAACGGTCACTAAACACCACACATTAAATAACAAAGCTAATTCATAACCAAAATGCTATTTTATATTACCATAGGACCAATAAACCATAAAGATTTGATATTCGGAATTATTATACGAAGCCTCATTTTTCGTCACGTTTAAATTTTTTTATAGTAATTCATTAATTTGATTTTGTTTTATGTTAGTATTTCTATTAGTTTGATTGCCTAATTTTTATCGTCGATGTAATAATTCAAATGAAACATGACAACAATCAATAACAGCATCGTAAGGTTGAATGACTCTTTAAGCCGTATGCAGATACTGCAGCAGACGGGCAGAAAGTTTGCCGATAATCCACATGATGGATATAATTCGAATGAGCACCAACGACACAATGTGACAAAAATGAACGTACACACTTTTGCACGTTTGTTAGATTGTTCTTGCTTATTTGTACGCGTCAATGGCCAATTCGTTCAATCTCCGATGTGGTTTGTTAAAGAGATGTGTTTTATACTTTTGTACAAAATAGTATTTTCATTTGTCAACATATTTCAGAACTTCAGTATTTAAAAATAAATATTTTTTAAATCATTGTGAATTGGTAATAATATTGATAAATTAATTTACTGGTTTATTGATAACTCTGTAAAAAAACGAGCTTTGAATAACGAAATATATTGATACCTTAGGTTTTTCGTCTTTAGTTATCGAATATTTAGTCTTTTAAAAAATATTAGAATTTTACTTTTAATATATACATTCTAAAAGGCAATCTCGGCCGTTTTTCTAGTCGTAGTAGTCTACCCAGGCCATACATCAAACAAGTTGGAATCCGAGACGGTTTTGCCTCCTAGCTGACCGAATTTCATTACGAACCGGTCGGGTTTGAAAGTCAAGTAGGTTTTATAAATATTAATGTTCACTCCACTTTCTTCTAAAAGGTGCCGTTTATATTTGGGGATAAGTTTTGCTTTTGAGTTGTCGCCCGTTTTCATTGTCTCAAAGTGGCCCCCGGCTGCATAGGAAAAGCTCCTTTTCCCTTTATATTTTCTTTTAGTTTTAAGTCGAAAGTTTGAAGAAAAAGTTTTGCCTTTTCTTATTTATAAACGGATTACATTTCCCTGGAAAGGGTCGAGATTGAATTGCAGAAAAGAAAGTTATCTTCAACCTGGTTAACATGCTGGGTTTTCTATCATATTTCAAATTTCAACTAACTTTCCAAATTTCTCAAGTTCAATTTAGGTAATTCGTGTAATTTTGTAAATATAATTATCAGCTTTAACCGTTGACAAAACATTGTTATCAAACAATGAGTCTTTATTAAATGAAATGATAACTAACTTAATAAATCCATTATATTTAGTGGTCTACTGACCAAATTACTTCTTTCAATTAACTAATCTTTTTATGTAAAGTTTTGGTTGATACGAAAAAGTTAGTGCCCCGAGCAGGATTCGAACCCATAACCTTCGGCTCAATACGCCGCTACTCTTACCAACTTCAAATGAAGCTCAAGCGGTAAGAGTAACGGCGTATTGATTCGATGACTAACGTTTTCATTTCAACCAAAACCTTACATAAAAAGATTAATCAGCTTACTTAAGTTGTTTCCTCAATGTATATTTAAAGATTTATTAAGCTACTTCTCTTCTTGACTGTTGATAGATAATTATTATTTCAGAAGTAGTTTTTGTATGCACTTTTGTGGACTGACTATATGTGTCTTGTCGTACAAACTTATCTGATGAAGAAATAGATTTCTTGTTCGCCTGATACTTAACTTCTGTATATTTCCCTCATCACGGCATACCGCTACCTTTGTCCTCCCTAATCTTTTTACTCCTCCTGATATCTAATACGCAACAAATCAACCCCTCAAGAAAGGCAAGAAAGGCAATAGGATTTCATTACCACTTCATTTATTCGTAAAATCGTAATAAAAGCTATGTTTTCATAACCAGCTGTTATAATGCACAATCATATTTAGATATGGATGTCTTCATCGTTTACCTAATCCCCAAAACCCCATAAACTACACCTTCCCGTTCCTATCCTTTTACTGCCAATTCTTGGTAAACTTGAAAAATTCCTTTGTAAGTTCCTCAATTTCTAATCTTCTAACATAATCCATAAAACCATAAGTTGGAATTGGAGTGTCCCATTCAACTGTTCAACAGTGCCAACGTGTTGTGGACATCATCTTATTGAGAAAGAGGAAAACTTCTCTTCGATGTCAAACAGGTTTTCAATATTCTCTGGCCCTAGGCTTTGCTCTGGAATTCATGGGTATCATACACACTTCTATATCTTCAATTTCTACCTTAGTGATATGTACTTGAGAGTATTCTCACACTGTTTTGTACAAGGCAAATTTGAGTGTCCATGAGTAGGGAGATACATGACCTTCTAACAACTCTAAACCGGTTAAATCTCACCGAATCCACCACAAACATATATATTCCTTTGCAAAATGGTTCAAAATATGACGAAACTCAAAATCAGAAAATTTCAAAAAATAGAACCAAAACCTTGGCAACCGTATGTTGAGTTTATTGAAGCTACATACCCAATAATCCCAATCCAGAGTATAACCGAAATTGGTCGATAACCAAATAATTTCGTAAATTGCTTTTTTAGCACTGGCAAAAGCTTTTTACAAATTTCAATTAATTAAGGTTTTTAGTTGAGATAAAAACCTTAATTAATTGAAAGATAGTAATTGGTCAAGCGGACCATGAAAACTAGTGAATTTAATGTTTTTTACAACGTTGTAGGACCAAAATGGCCAAATATAAGCCAATGGCTTGACAATCGTATAATAGATGGTTTCAGTATGGGTCGGATCTTCTCATTTTTATAGTACGCCAGAGTCTATCAGAGTAGCGTCCTTGGTCCTTTATGTATCTAGTAAATACTGCTGATCTCCCTTCCCATCATATCATTTTATCTAGTCTAATTTACCCTGTTGCTATTTCATTCTCATACCACGATGCTGTTATAAGGAACCCTCCAGCGACATAATTTCCCTTAAACTATGGTAATTAAAACCATTGTGTTTAATGGTCTATTGATCTTATGCTTATACTTAAGCACTAGGTGATGTTTCATCATTATGACCACTTATGATACTCCAGTCACTTCCGTCACTCATTCTATATATAAAACTCACGCAATGCATACAATAAGACGTGACAAACAACTGAATATTTTAGGGGTAAAGAAACCAAGAACAGGGGAAGGAGAATTACCTAGAAAGCCGTCTGGGAACGATAAGGTAGGCTGGCGAACTCAATGAAATAAGTGAGACAAGTTCAAACGAAACCAGCTAATAAAGTGTTTCATACGGCAACACGCTATGCTCCATATTTTTTCAAATACCTTTTAAATAAGTATTAATTTGCTTGGGAAAAGTATTAACTTGCTTGAGAAAGGTACTAATTTGGTTGGGAAAAATATTAAATTGCTTGGGAAAAGTATTAAATTGCTTGGGAAAAGTACTAATTTGGTTGGAAAAAGTATTAAATTGGTAGAAAAAGTACCAATTTGACTGAAAAAAGCTATACTTATACTGCTTTCAATCAATTATTCTTTTGATGTAAGGCCTTGTTTGAAATGAAAAAGTTAGTGTCACGAGCGGGATTCGAACCCACGACCTTCGGCTCAATACGCCGCTACTCTTACCACTTGAACTATCGTGAATTCAAATGAAGCTCAAGTGGTAAGAGTAGCGGAGTATTGAGCCGAAGGTCGTGGGTTCGAATCCCGCTCGTGTCACTAACTTTTTCATTTTAACCAAAACTTTACATAAAAAGAATAATTAATTGAAATTAATATTATAAATTAAAACGGTGAATCAAATCAACACCACTAAATCCCAAAACATAACCTTCACCTTTCGATACATAACTGTATCTCTAATTTAGTATAACCTCATATCCTTCCTATCGTAAACATCATCCGCTACCTCCGGCTGTGTCTAGCCTCGAGCTTACCTCGAATCTATATACACGATTTAAGAAGAAGAAAAATAACTTTATTCTGGGACTGGTGTCCCCTAAGAATAATTTACATGAGATAAAATAAAGGAAGTACCTTCTATGAAGTTACAAATTAAAAAAAAAAGAAAAAAAAGATATACATCTTTTGGTCAAAGACTACTCCTAGGTTTTTCACCGAAGAGCAGAAGGGGAAGGGAGGTTTTTTAGCATGAGAGGTGGGATGCTGGGGAGGGAATTGAGGAGTTGCCTGGACCCGATAATTATGGCGATGGATTTGGACGGGTTGAGGACTAGGGAATTTTTATGGGCCCATTCGTTGATGGAGTTTAGGTCTTTTTGGATCTTGAGAATGGCCGATTGAAGATCGGAAGGGTGAAAGGATATGTATATTTGGGAGTCATCGGCATATAGGTGATAGTTACACGACTGGATGGAGTCGGGCAGATCATTAATATAAATGGAAAAAAGGGTAGGAGAGATGCTAGAGCCTTGGGGAACCCCAGATTTTAGAGGGAGGAAGAAGGAGGTAAGGCCATTGGGAAGGGAAACAGCTTGGTGGCGATTGGTAAGGTAGGAGTGGAACCAACGGATGGTGCTAGCGGAGAAGGAAAAAGATTCGAGTTTAGACAGGAGAGAAGAGTGAGGGACAGAATCGAAGGCTTTAGAAAAAATCAAGAAGGACATGTATAGTAACTTTCCGTTGGTCCATTGCTAAGTGGAGGTCACTGGTAATTTTTATTAGTGCTGATTGGGTGGAATATCCTTGGCGGAAGCCAGATTGGAGGGGGTTGAGAAGATGAGACAGCTCAAGGTGTCTGGAGACTTGTGCTTCGACTAATCTTTCTAGGGGCATGGACAGGTTTGAGAAGATGTAAATGGGACGGTAATCTGTAGGGGAGGATGGGCTGGGGGTTTTATTGACAGGGAGGACAAGGGCTTTTTCCCATTTAAAAGGATAGCACTGTGCCAACAATAAAGATTACATAAAAGAATGCTGATGTGCTATTATCATTGACAGCATGACAGCCGCAGATTGATGTTCAATAAAAAATTGATTACAACAATACAATACAACAATAAATTGATAAGTTCACATAATAATCAAATAATAATCAATTAGAGTCTTGTTTGATGTGACACTTTTTATTTAACTCAAGCCAATAAAAAAATGCTCTAATTTGAAAGTTCTTAGTGTAGCCCATGTTCTAAAATCCTTAAATTCAAATGTCCAACATCACGGTTTTATTTTGATTGTATTTCTATCCAACCAGATTCAATGATAATAATGCAAGTGGAATGAAATTCGCTCGGTATATCCGGTTTTAGAGAAAATTGAATATTCAACGTCCCCCTCGTTTTGCCGAAGGCCCGATGTTTACAGTTCGGCTGTGTGACGATCCGAGGGACCAAAGAAACCAACCAGTGGTTACGGTTACGTGACCAAAGAACCAATGACTTGCCTCGTTCAAACCCTGAGCCAATTCACATACGTGAGTTTAACATGGCCCTAATGAGCCTCAGGGTTTGTTCCCGGCAAACACTGGCCATTCAAAACAATTTTCTCTATTTTTCTCTCTTCCCCTTCACCGGTAATGGCTTTTTTAACACCTCCCTCTAATGAAAAACCGACCGATTTTCCCAATTATTGCAATGGAAACGCTGAGATAATTTCAAAAGGCCAGTTACGTCAAAGGCCTTAAATTAATTCCCACTAATTAATAATTAATCAATTTGAATACCGCTGTATTAGTTTTTGTTAATTAGACGATGCACTATGACAGCCCAGCAACAACTAATATTTTCCTCAAAATTATACTACTCTCGAGTTTTCTCAAAGGATTTTTAACTATAACTACACATTGTTTGATTGGTAGGCAGTTTTATATTTTTAATTATATAAATGTTCTCTTGAAACGTGTTTAATAAGACCAAAGTTTTAAGGTCAGGCACAAATATAGGTAAATTTTAACTGAGACTATTTCGTTTTTCCATTTGACCTCTCATCTTCTTAGTCTATCAAATAAAGCCATAATTTTTCTTTTCAAGTCTTCATTTATCACAAGCCTTATATTTAAAATTTATATATTTTATTTGTACTTAATTAATGTTTCCTTGCGCCAAATTTCGACTTGAAACATGTACGTGTTTTTGACTAATATTTTGTGCAATTGGCAAAGAATGGGCTTTCTTAACTAGTTGCTATGAGCTTTTAAGACATCTTTGTACAAGTTGTTAAGTAATACATATATTTTAAATAATATGTTGTAAATGGACTTGTTTGTCCTTGGGACAACGTACTGTATGACAATGAAACTAAATTTAAAAACAGAAAATGAACAAAACCGAATAAAATAAAAATTGGAAAGAGAACAATAAAAAAAGAATAAAATAAGAGGGGCGTCGGTGATCGCTACCGTTAAGGCGTTGATACGGCGCTCGTTTCTCTCTAAGGTAAAGGTCCCATGTTCGAATCCATCGGCCCTGCGTTCGAATCCGACGTAGTTACACCTGGGCTTTTTTCAAAACACCGGCGCCCAGAGGGTTGATATGACCTCTTCTATTGCGAACCCTAGTAAAAATAAATAAAATAAATATCACCTGTCTTTTTCAGACTCCTTCATTCTCCGACGAGGGTTTCAGGGGGATATATATATATTACACAGGGCGGGCGACCAGGACCCGAGGGGTTGAAAGCCTGAGTAGGCCCGTACCCGATCCCTAGAAGGTCCGGGACCTGGTCGGCTCACGAGTCCTGTATAAACCTATTGGACCTATTCACAAACCCCAGGATTGTGGACCATTTTATCCTGGGGAGTGTTTTGGTTATGTCCTNTATTAAAACGCCGGTTAGCACGTGGCTATATTGAACGTGTTACCTTCCCGCGGTTCACCGCCCAAGTCCCCGACGACTCAGGGGGATAGAGGATTGGAAAAAAAAAATGATCTGTCAAAAAGTAAAGGAAAATCCTTACCTTATGGTGGGAACAACTATCACACCACAGGTACAGTTCGATCGATAAAATACGGGTGAGACGACAAACTATAATCTCGAGAACGTGATAGCCGGGGAAACGAAGAAATTTTATCCACCATACAATCAATTTAACAAAATATTTGATGCGTACACCAGGGTGGTTCGGCAAGAACTGAACTGTCCCGATAAATGATATGGCTGGACCGAGAGACAGTCAGTCCAATGTACAAACGGGCACGGGGCGCAAATAGGATTTGGCGTGGGCTTTCTTACTAATTTTTTCCCATAATAATTATCTAGTATCTTTAAATGTATTTTATAAACAAACAAAGTCAAAAAGTTTCTGCAAAATAAGATAAGCTTTTTCAGTAGAAAACACTGAAAACATAACTTATAGGTTTTTGGACCCTGTCCTTCTAGGGTTAGGAAATGATAGCTGTGGCATTACCAGATAATTCATAGTTTTTTCACTGAACTTAGAAATATATTTTATTTACTATGGCCTATTTGGGAACCAATTTTGTATATATATATAATACAGGGTGGGCGACCAAGACTCGAGGGGTTAAATGCCTGGGTAGACTCGTACCCCATCCCTAAAAGGTCCGGGACTTGGTCGGTTCAAGTGTCCTGCATAAACCTCTTGGACTTGTTCACAAACCCCAAGATTTTGGACCATTTTATCTCGGGGAGTGATTTGGTGATGTCCTCTCCTTCAAAGATTTCAAATCTAGACCTAGCATACCTATCACATTCTGCGAGGTAGTGCTTTGCCGTTTCTTCTTTTATTTCGCAGAAGCGGCAAAAGGGATCTGGTAGGATACCCATTACGAAGAGGTGTCTTCTCAGTGGGCAGTGGCCCGTCAGAATACCTATCAGCCTCCTAATTCCCTTCCTTGAGATAGAGAATAGCCATTTCGATTCTGCTGGTTTGATCGCCTTAACAAACTCTTTCGATTGCCTGTGTCCGGGGGATAAATTCCACTCCCTAAGGAATTGTTTCATGCCCCAGTTATTGATACTCTCTTTCGCTGTGCTCATAGAGTGAGGTAATACCGGTTGTGGCCCGACAAACGCAGTATTAGAACCTTCTTTGGCTAGGCCATCCGCCTTTTCATTGCCATGGTGTCCTTTATGTGCTGGTATCCAAATAAGGGTCACCTTATTCTCAAACCTGAAAGAGATCCTATTGATAAGATCTATAGTTTCCTCCACCAGTCGTGAGGTTGACAAATCTTTTTGTAATGCCCTAAGACTAGCCTGACTGTCAGAAAAGATTTTAATATCTTTTCCCTTAATTTTATTTTCCATAAGTGTTCTACAACACACATTGATGGCCCAGATTTCCGCCTGAAAAACGGAGGTGTTATTGCCAAGAGGGGAGGAGATGCTGATTCCTAATTTTGGTATGTAGATTCCTGCACCACTCCCTCTTCCTTTGATAAGTGATCCATCTGTATAGCAGTCTATGTTACGATGGTCATCATCCAGACTATAATCATAATAACAAGGGGTGACTACCTGAAAATGCTTTTTCCCCGAAGGGGTTTTAATCTTTTTATCACTAACGCTTAATAATTGACCGTTAACCTTACTCAATAGTTGTGAGATTTTCGAGTGACCTATGTTATTGCACTTATGATTCCAGCTACCCTCGCTAATTAATCTGTAGCAGCTGACCTTAACCTCAATGTGAAGGGGTGTGGTATTGGTTATGATTTCAAGAGCTAGGGTACATACCAATTTTGTAAGTAAGATTGCTGATTCATCTGCACAGGCAAACACATACACGCGTGTACAGAACTGAGTTTAAAATTTCTCGCACCAGAAATTCCAGCTCTTGAGAAATTTGCATTAAATTTCCCTCAGGCCTCGAGATACACCCACCCCGGTGGTGGCAGTCGGGGCTCAGACCTCTCTTGTACATCCAGCCCCCTTGGTTAGGCTTCAGGGGTGATCAACAGCAATGGCATTTCATCTCCAACGCAGTCAATTTTAATCCAAACCAACTCACACTCTCACTTATTCTTAACATCTTCCGACGTACATGCCAATCACACTGTTATAATGGTGGAGTGCTTGATATTCCTCCATTTACAGCTATTCTCTTCATATGGAGCCAAGAACCCTTCGATTAAGTGGGACACACGAAGCAACAGTTCTCTACATTCTGGACTGGTATTTTTTTGAAAGTAGAATATTTGACAAATCGTGCGCATTTTTAATTAAGTACCATCTTGTAACTTTACCAGATGTTAATTTTGTTTTAATTTTAACGCAGAAAAAAAATTACTGGATATGACGTTTATTTTTTATTATTCTAAAAGTTTTCATGAACTACTTTTTAAGAATATAAATAAATTTATGGATATTTTTTCACATAATTTCATGGCTTAATGGAGTTAAATTTTAAGTAAAACAGATCGAATAAACATAAATTATTTAATATTTCTGAATAGAATATTTATCAAATCGCTTGTTCTTAATGGAACTTTACCGGATCAGCTTTTATTAGTAGTTAACGTTACAATATTAATAATTAATTACCATTAATTATATGGAATAAATTTTCAATGATGTTTTTCCAAAACATTTCACGGCTTTTTTGGACTGCTTATTTTATAAAAATAACTGTATTTTATAAATAATTTGTTTCAAAATTCAAAATTATTATTGAAACCGTGTTTGTTATTTTAATTAATTTTTGTATGCTAACTTTTTTGTTCAATTTACATAATCTAAAGCCTATTTATCGAAATATTTTCTTAACAAAATTACAACAAATTGCTAGTTTCGTTTTGTTATTTACAGTTAGTAGTCACAAGGCAAATTGCTTTAATTAATGATTTTCTCAATATTTGATCCGATGATACGCATGTTTTTTCTAGTATAATTCTCTTGAAAAAGTTTGTTGAAGTCATGAGGAACGGTCAAGAATGAAATATTTTAGAACACCTTTTTCACTTTTTTTCCCGACTTTTCGACCTTTAATCAAATTATCTTCAGAGCCTTGGTGAATTACAAAACATATGCTGATTGTAAAGAAATACAGTACATATGTAAATATCAATTTTGTTCCAAGTAGTTCATATTCACATAAAATGTGGTGATATTCAGTGAGTATGAAATACTTGGTTCCAAATTGGTAAGTACATCTCTATTGTATTTTTTTCAATCAACATGTGTTTTGTAATTCATGCAGGCAATGATGATGATATGAATATAGGTCGAAACGAAAACAATGAAAAATATGTTTTTCTAAAATTCTTTATTCTTAACCGCTCCTCACGAAACCAATAAAACTATTGAACGACCGGCCACTAAAAACACACATTTCTATTCACAAATTTTAAAGAAAACATGCAGTTACTGCTTAATCGCATAAACTTTACAACAACTATAATTAAGTTAGACTCTTCCTGCTGAGACATTTAAATTAATTAAAGCTCATTCCAAGACGAACTTTCTGCAGCTAAACCTCGATTTACTCGTTGAAAAAACCCAATAAATATAAGAGATTAAGCTTTGTTAATTGTACAAAACAAATTGTTTTCAACACTGAAAGGAATAATGAAATTTTCACTTCATTCTTCAACTTTTAAAATTAAAAGTAACTTTTATTTAGTGTTGTTTGTCTGTCAATTTTTACTTATAATTTGAAACACTGACTATACGATGAAGGGTACAATCTCATTTTATTTGAGTCCATTTTTAAATATACTTTTATGCATTTTGTAGCAATAATAGTTACTATATTTCTAAGAAAATTGTATCAAGAAAGAAACTACCCTCGCATGTATTTGACATTTTTTATTCAGTAGTGAGTCTACAATAACACGTTTCCTTCTAAAAACGTAATGCATAAACTTACTTGGCTTAAGTTACGCCCACCAGAAGTGGTTGACAAACTCTATCAACGTTTGACCTTATTTTTTCTGCTCCAGAAATATTTTTTATATTAAGTTTTGTTTAACATTTTCACTGCATGTTAAGGTTCGCCTTTTAAAATCAGTGTTTGAATTAGTGAGGTAGATATAAAACAACATTATCTTGAACATAGAAAAGGTCAGATGGATGGCTGTATTCGAGATTTTTATACATATGGATTGATGGTTGTTGGACCAGGGAATTTGATGGATAGTAGCAGGGGGATCGTAGGCGCAAACCCTATCGTATATCTTAATTACCATCCTCCCCTATCTCTTCCTCAATACTTCTTATCAGTAGAGCTAATGGTGCAGGCGATGATAGCTTCGCTATTTATTTTACCGGTATGTAACAAATTTTATGAACATTAAACATAAATATGAAACTTTTAAATATAACGTAGTTTCATCCAAATGGTTTCCTTCGGTTAAACTATAGACCTTTGAGAGAGGAGTTGAGGGCAATGATCAAAGGGGATCAAGTTTGTTGTTTGATAAACACAGCCTCTGGTCGAACTCCAGAAATCGTTCACTATAAATGCCTTACTTTCTGGAATTTTCTTCCTTAAAAAAATTGGTAATTTGTAAAAACGTGTACCCAAAACTATGAATATATAAATGAAAGGTTTTTGTTCTATGCTATCTGGTACAAGGAGACGAACAGCGAGAGAAAGGAGAAACTTTTACCAACCCCTTACACCATGAAATGGGCTCCAAGTTGAAGGGAAGTAGATGCTATCTGTTCGTAAGGTGAAGTTAGAAAAAGCCAAAAAGGATTTTCTCCTGATCGATATACAACCACAGCTTTACACGTATTAGCATAAACTTTCAAATTCCGTGATAAAATATTGATTAAAGCAATAAACTTCTGTTCATTCTACTAAAAAATAATAATAAAATAATAGTAACATAAAGGCGTAAGAAAAAATTAGATATCCGCTCTTTCTCTCCCTATATTTCTATCACCCTATCACCCTCACTTCCTCTTCTTTCTTACTTTGTGCTCTGTCTCACTCACACAGACACACACACCACACAAATTTCCTTCTCACTTCCCTATCTTCCTATCACCCTATCATTCTTTCCTTGTGCTTCCCTCTCTCATACTCTTCGGCAAGTGGTTTTAGTGTAATTTTCACCACTGTTCTTATTTTTTTTTCTCTGGGCCAAATCAACAAATATTGTTAATATATTTAAGCCCTCTACCACAAGGATGTATAATGTCCTAGACATTTGCCCTTGTAGTCACTTTGTAAAAAACTCGAAAACTCTCATACTCTCTCTCTCTCTTCCCTCTCTCTATCTCCAATAATTATAAAATGTAATAAAATGTTAAGAGTTATGTTAATAAATGTTAAGTGAATAAAAATATATTGCAAAGAGTGAATAGGTAGAAATATAGATAGAAAAAGATAGTACATGCATGGATAGACAGATATAAAGGTAGGTAGAAGGTTACATAGATAGATGTTGGAAAAAGAGATGTAAAGATAGCAAGATGGATAGATAGATAAACATATGGATGGATAGATTGATATATAATAGATCAATAAATAATATATAGATATATATGCCACGTATCTTCGTCGCAGTTTGAAAATTTAGTGGTGATTAACAAAGTTAATAATATAAAAATAAAAAGAAGAAGAATGAAACAAAATAAACTAATTGTTTGTTTTTTAAAACAAACAACTTAAAATGATCTCTTTTTTATATAAGAACAGTATGAAATTTAAGATAATAACATTTATAATTAGACATAGGAAAAAGCTCACCTCCGGGCCTGGGCCGCCTATAGAAATTATTTTACTTTAATTTTTAATTTTTTTTGCTTTTTTAGGTCTAACCTTTCCTCAGTAAGACCTGTGGATCAATACTCCCAACTGTGCTTTTGTGTCTGTATTTTGTGACTGGCCATATAATGTGCATGTAGATTGATAGATGTATATAATTAAATATATTAAATTCACTAATTTCGTGGTCCGCTTGACCAATTAATACATTACAATTAATTAAGGTTTTTAGTTAGATGAAAAAAGTTAATGGCACGAGCGGGATTCGAACCCACGATCTTGGCAGATACGCCGCTGTTCTACCACTTGAGCTTCGTGACCTCGATCAACTAACTTCCCATCTCAATCCCACCTTTTGAATTTTCCCTCCTTTTTGCCATTTTTCAAATGTCGTGTAATCGGATTGGATTCTCGACGACAAATGAAATGGCCACGGAGAGCTTTAGTGAAGGTACTTCATTTTAATTCATTAAATTCACTAATTTCGTGGTCCGCTTGACCAATTAATACATTACAATTAATTAAGGTTTTTAGTTGAGATGAAAAACCTTAATTAATTGTAATTAAATATATTGATATCGATAGATAGATAAAAGAAAAATGAGTAGAGAGAAATATAGTTAGATGGATGGATGGACGGGGAGATGATTGGATGAATGGATGGGTGGAAGGATGGATTAAAAAAAGGATAGGAACGGACGGATGGAATAAAAGAAGAGAGAAAGAGAGAGAGAGAGAGAGATAGAGATAGATAGATAGATAGATAGAGAGAGAGAGAGAGAGAGAGAGAGAGAGAGAGAGAAAGAGGGAGAAAGAGAGAGAGAATTGAATTTGATTGAAACGATTTATTTATAAGACTCGCAGTAATCAATAAATCAAAATGAACAAAAGCTGCCAAGCTATAAACTGTTTTTTTGTTCTTATTTCCCAATATTACAACTGAATTGAAACTAACAACGTTGCAGGGTTTGCGATCTTAATTTAATGAAAATGTAAAATACTGGAAGGTTTTCTTCTCATAAACCGTTTTGTTATCTATCTGAATTAGGCTTGATCCGGGGATAAGGAAGAACGATCGAATAAGCTTGAGGAGACAATTTATTTGCAGACAAACCGATATTTCACCGGGAACCTTTTAGAAAAAGAAAAGAAGCCCTAGGACAATGTGTTATCTAAGGATGGAACCGATCGGAGTTGAAAATTGCTGAAAATGATCAGCTCCACCCTCAATTATTCAGATCGCTCGAACTCCGGAGAAGGACGAGGAGTGTAACTTGCCAAAATGGAAAGGGCGGATTAGGATGGATGGAGCGGGGCGAGGAGCGTAGCCCGAAGGAGAATGATGGTGAATCAAATATTCATTGAGGCAGAGTAAAGCCCCAAATCGTCTGCATTAGCACCGTTTACCAACCCCTTTGCCACTCCCGTGTGTACATTCGGCCTTCGGAAGTATTTATCAGTGAGCTTCGTTATAGTGCCGATCAAGCCAAGCGATTCTTCATTAATTAAAGCCGTACTTATACCAATACAAATCACATCATTAGGCATGGATCGATAATTAAATCAGTCCGGAAAAGCAAACGTCATTTAATTATAAACGGATGGCTCTTAATGTTTCTAGGGTTGATACGTTGAAACATTTTCTATTAATCGATGGTGGTTACGATCAGGAGAGTAAATAACTATGACTTTACATTTATACATCATATTCCGCATTAAAACTTCGAAACTTATTTTGTTTAATGAAAACTTACTGAATATGGTTTATATTTCAAAAGTATTCTTAAAACAGTTTTGCATACAAAAAAGGGTTACATTTTCTCTCTCTCTTTTAATCGTATATTCTCTCCTACAACTATCTTTATCCGAATATCTTTTATTTAATTATTTACTCAATGCAATCCATGCATCATTCTTACACCATGTCTGTGTTCACTGTCATGATATCAGTCTCTCTCTAGCTCTTTCTTACCTCTTTTTTATGTATGCTGATGACCTGAATATATACGTAAAATCACAATTGTTAAATATAAATGAAAGCATGTTAAAAGTAACTAGCGACATAAAAACTTAACAAATGGAGCGATGACTATCGTTTATAAATTAATATTTTAAAATGTAAAATATTTTGTTACGACATCACAAACAATTTGAAAATTTAAAGAAAGCTAATATTGTAGAATACAAAAGATAGCACATTAATTTTAAACGAGGAAATACATATTCTATGCTCAGTAATAGATCAATATTTAACTTGGAATACACATATTGATAAAGCTTGTAGGATACATTCCATTTCATATCAATTAAAAAACTATTTAATATTAATAATCCATTCTAGAAGCTATAGCTTTTTAATGCATTAATTCTTCTAAATAAAAGTTATGGCCTTGTAGTTATTTCTGATCTTAGTAATAATCTTCAGAAGTAAGTATTAATATCAATATGTGTGTGTATTCGCTATATCTGTAATATACACTATGATTCTAGAATTTTTGATAAATACTATAATTTATCCAAATTAAAAATAGATAATTCGTTAGAATAAAAAAAATTTGACTGTTTTGCATGACATAATAACAATACAACAATTATTACACTTATAAATAAAATTTTCAATTCTCTTCCTCTCTCACTCACTCTCTCTCTCTCTCTCTCTCTCTCTTTCTCTCTCTCTCTCTCTATCTATCTATCTCTATCGCGTTCTTTCATAACTTTTTCATCTTCTGTTTTTTCTTTCATTGATTTATGTTATTTCTTTATCTACATTTATTTCTTTGTCACTTGAAATTAGAAAACCAAAACCATGGTTATTGGGCCAAGCTGCAGGGACATAACCCAGCTGACATTAGTTTCCTAGATATATTTATCAGGAAGATTTATAAAAAAAAAAGAAGAAAGATAGCACATTAATTTTAAACAAGGAAATACATATTTTTTGCTCAGTAATAGATCAATATTTAACTTGGAATACACACATTGATAAAGCTTGTAGCAGGATACATTTCATTGTATATCAAGTAAAAAAGTATTTAATATTAATAATCCATTCTAGAAGCTAAAGCTTTTTAATGCATTAATACTTCTAAATAAAAGTTATAGCCTTGTAGTAATTTATAATCTTAGTAAAAATCTTCATAAGTAAGTATTAATATAAATATGTGTGTGTATTCCGTTATATCTGTAATATACACTATGATTCTAGAATTTTTGATAAATACTACAATTTATCCATATTAAAAATTGATAATTCGTTGGAATAAAAAAAAATTAATTCTTTTTCATGACATAATAACAATACAACAATCATTACATTTTGTTTTTCATTTTAAAGTAAAAAAGAACCTACTTTTACACTTTTAACACTGTATTTAAAACGCCGTTATATTAAACACACGGTTTTCATAATTCATTATTTCCAAAACCTATAAAACTTTACAATAATTTATCCAATGTTATAAAATCATGTAAATCTAAACAAATACAAAGAACTATCTCAAAGGTTTTCTTTCATTAGATTAAGTTCAATCACACTCTACACAACATCAATAAAATTTAAAAATATATGTAGGTAGTAAAGAAAAATATATTTGCATTATATGTATTTTGTACTTTGAATTTTGTAAATTTTATTTGTATGTACGAATGCTTAGTAAATGTAAGAAAGATCCATGAGGCCTAAATTTGGGAGCTTTTATAAATAAAATGTTCAATTCTCTCTCTCTCTCTCTCTCTCTCTCTCTCTCTCTCTCTTTCTCTCTCTCTCTCTCTCTCTCTATCTATCTATCTATCTATCTATCTATCTTTCTCTCTCGCGTTTTTTCATAACTTTTTCATCTTCTGTTTTTTCTTTCATTGATTTATGTTATTTCTTTATCTACATTTATTTCTTTGTCACTTGAAATTAAAAAACCAAAACCATGGTTATTGGGCCAAGCTGCCGGGACATAACCCAACTAACATTAGTTTCCTAGATATATTTATGAAGAAGATTTATCAAAAAAGAAGTTATTTTTAATTTATAAGAGAAGAAAACAACTAAAAGGGCTTTTAACGATTTTAAAGAGAATACATGTCTCACCATAAATTTTCTCTGAGGACGAGGACAGATAAAGCTCGAATGGAAATCTTTAAATCCACGTATAATCTAGAATACTTTAAGACAGGAATCACGTAACGGTTACCGTTTTGGGAAAGCTCACGTAATATGTATTACGATTTTATGAAAACATTATTTGATATTATTCATTATTTAATAAGGTTGTTTTTTAAATGAGTAATTAAGGAAATAATTCAAGGTAAGATATTTTTATTGTAAGAACAAAACGGTAGAATTTTGCACATAATATTTTTCTGTTTTTTTAGGATACGCTACAACGTTTCCAACGAAGTAAATCATACTGCAAAATAATTAGTTATTTTATACACAGTTTTATTGATTTTATATTGATCAGACTGTATTTGGCCAATCACGTAAGATACAACAACTAACGTTAGATTCTTTTGATTTCCCACTGATATTTGGTGTCTTCGTTCTTACATATGAATTTATTTTTTATTTTCCTAGAATATCTCCAACTCTCGTCATTTAGGACATCTTATATATCACTAGAACGTGCAATACGACCGGCCCATCGACACTTGTCTTATTATACAGTATATATAACAGTGGTTCCAGCGTTCTCGCTTTTTTCTTCCACTCCCTCAACCATCTTTTATGTTATAAAAATCCTTAACAATAAATAACCATTTTTGATCATTAAAAATAACTTGATGGTTATTTATTTATAAACAAGTCGTCTTTTTACTTGTCTACTTATTAAAATTATCATGCCAATTCTTTTCAACATTAAATTAAATTTTTTTACAGTATTGTCAGTAATATTGTGTTTGTAAAATCTTCAGTTCGCTTGAAAATCCGATTTTACATATGTGAAATGCAATAAAACATTAATAAAAATAATTGACAGCTTTGGCAATATGATACAGGAATATATAGACATTTGTTAACTGAATTTATTTGTTTTTTCGAAACAAAAATGCCATTTTTTTAAATAAATGAAGGCGTTTATAATATCCATCTATCTATCAATTTACAAATCACATACGTCATATATGACATTTACGTTATTGACGTACGTTGGACCAGTTCCATTGCACTGGCTTTGTTAAAATTGACCTCAAAATATGGTTGTATTTTTTTTAATATTTCTTGATTAATATTTTCTCTATTGAAAAATTATCACGTAAACTTGAAGGATTTATAGATATTTTTCACTAAACAAACTTAATTACTTTTTGATATTTTTACGAAGCCGATAAACGACTTTTATTCTAGTTTCTGGGAAGCGTCAAACTATCCTGATACCGTGATAAATTTTATGTGGACCGGCTGTAAATATAAGAGGTTTTGAAATGGCCAAACTTTGTTGGCCAAATACTGTAGATCAGGCTGTAAAACGATGACAAACGGCTCCAACTTGGACAATAGTATCGCCGTTGAAAATTAGTCAAAACTGAGACTATCATATATTATCAATATATTTTTGCCCTTTTTCAATAATTTATATTTGATTACTATTTTATATTCATTAAATTTTTAAATAAATACGTTAAATATAAAATATAATTTAAAATAACAAGGAAAAACTAGAATAAATAAATAAAACTTTAACTTCCCCATATTATTGTTTATTCGGAAGGTTTTGTGACAAAAACTTTATTATTTAAATTTTTATTTTTATTTGCTGCAAAATTTTAATAAAGGATCTGAAGGGAGTAAGTAGGATAAACCACCAGCCAAGGTAAGGTCCATGCAGTCAGTATACAGGATTTAATAAAGAAGAGCAAAAAAGAAGTACAGATTTATATATTTTTGGACTGCCTGGCAGATGAAATTATTTTCAAACTACTGTAAATTCCTAAATTACCTGACTGGAGGAAAACGCAGCAAAGATTACTTCAAGGTAGACTTAGGGACATTAAGGTACAGAAGAAAGTAAATAGACTGATCGCCTAGTCAAAAAGTAGCCACCCATGAGACGGAAACCACAACTGGCTGTGCTTAAAGTTTGATCTGGAAGAATGGCTTGAGAAAGAAAAACTCAAGGATTTGAAAATAATACCAGGTATGAGGAATGTTAATAGATCAATTAATCTCTCAAAACGGTATTAACTAAAAACTGGACAAAGGGTACTATCTTGGAGGATTCCAGCTCCGACAAGGAATGGGTGAGTGCAAGGAACTTTGATCAAAAGTTAGGTTTTTTCGAACCCGGGACCTTTACCTTACAGTGATGAGAGCCTTGTCAACGCCTAAACCGTTGCGGCCACCGACTCCCCACAAACCAAAAGTTAGGATTTGCAAAATAGGACATTATGTAGAGGTAGTTGGTAGTTCACATGATACCTTCATGTTCATGCCAGCCAAACGGTTGGAAATCAAATTGTTGCTATGGAATTAAATGATATAGATCATGTATGAAATTAAGACGTTTTTGAAATTTTAAAATATCTTTCCCATCAAGAAAGGTTACTTATGGAATGATAAGAGCATTTGACCAATGAGTTATAAATAAAATTAATTAAATAATTAAATTCATTTATAATTTTATTTTTATTTTTTAATATAGTGTAGTTGAGTTAAAAAATTAGTGTCACGAGCGGGACTCGATACGGCTCAATACGCTGCTGCTCTAACCACTTGAGTGATCATGACTAGAACCAACTAAAAACATAGATTAATGTAGTAATTGCTGAAGGCCAGCTGCCAATATATTAATCGAGAATCCGAGTATCTATATCCGAGAATCCGAGTATATATATCTANAAGCCGTTGATTTTTCACTTTTGTTTTGCTGTTATTCCAGTGATAAGTTATCATGTAAATAAAGAAGAGATGGATGCAGATGAGGTCAAAATAAGGTTTTTTCAACCACATCTGGATCCATCTCTTCTATTATAATTGTAATGGGTTGATATTATTTAATTTTATTATTAATTTATCATGAACTGATTCTTATTAAAACGGTGACACATCTTTCTTACAATCTCTGTGCAATTAATTTTAATGTGTGGTGATTACTGACCGTTAATCGATATTTATTTAGAAATCGTGAGATGCAGTCTGATGTGACGTAGGTTTTAGAAAANTGATCTCAATAAAGATCGAAACGTTGGCACGATAAAGAAAATGTTTTTCTGAAACTTACATCACACCAGACCGCATCTCACGATTTCTGAATAATTATCGATTAACGGTCACTAATCACAACACATAAAATATAATTAGTTTTGATTGTCATAGTCGAGAGGAAAGGTGTTTTTTCTGTTTTGAACAAGGTACTACTGTATGCAGTTGAATTTCCGCATATACTTTCAATTCTGCAACTAAAAGAAAGACAATCAAAGCAAGCGATGACGGAAGTTGTTTTTGGAAGTTAATATTGGGATAATAAATGAGTGAATATGCCATTGTGTTAGGTATTACAAGGTTCTTAGGACGAAGTGTACAGATAAGAGCCCGTTTAGGAATTTCACGTAGAACGTTAGCTGTGATTAAGTCACAACCGTCAGTTTGCTGATAATGCGATTACCATCTGATGGGGGGAAAGGTCTTAGAGGGAAGTTCATGTGGTGTAGATCTGCCTAATTCGGCTACGTCTTCAATGGTATAATGTTCATCAAGTTTGCCAGGATGAGGAGTGAATGTATTATACGGGTATATATTTTAAAATTTAAAAAATTACCAACATTTCTATCCTTAATTTTATTTGAACTTAGCTATGTTTATTTCAGGATTTTGTGACTAAGAAAACCCTCTGGTGTGAGTGATCAAGAAAAACGTCCTTACACCCGGATATTTATTTCCTCGGTGTCAACATATAAAAACAGTGTATTGCGTGACGTTAGCGTTATATATTTTCCAAGAAATATTTCTATTTAATACTGACGGCGGATATAATGACCGGCCGTTACAGCGGCTCTCATAAAGGGCGAATGCTGAGGGAGGCCGAGACCTCAACGGAATACACATGAGATTCCTTATAACGACGTGTGTCCCTGACAGGAGGCATTGATAAGACTTAACTGGCTATCGGACCTGCACAGGATAAGCGAAGAAGCTGACTCAGGATCTAAAACGTCAGTTACAAGGCCCGTCAAGGAAAATTAAGAACCGAGGAACAACCAGGCTTGGAAGCCAAATTGCAAATGGTTTAAATTGTTTTTTCTTACAATAATCTAAGGGATATTATGCTGAAAAGCACTTCTGGAGCAGACGTGGATTTAATCTAAATATCCTTAAAGCAAAGTGAATCTTTTCCTCCTTAACAATTTTAGACTGACTGTATTTTACTGTTGTCTAGTCTGTCAGTATAATTATTTAAATTAAAAGCAAAATTATTATTTACTTAATTTTATCATCCTATTTTAAAAGAGTCGGTTTTTTCATGTAACATTTCTTATAAGAATGAATATACGTTACCATTGTACTTACATATTTGTAAAATGCTTAAAATGAACTTATCATTTTTAATAAATTAATGAAACATCAAGAATGAGACAAACTAAACAGAAAATTCACAGTTTCTTCATCAAGCTTTCGAGCAATATGCATAAGAAATTGAAAAAAAATTTACTCAATTTTTTCAGCTATGATATTTTAAAAGAGTCGGTTTTTTTCTGTAACATTTCTTATAAGAATGAATATACGTTACCATTGTACTTACTTATTTGTAAAATGCTAAAAATGAACTTATTTATCATTTTTAATAAATTAATGAAACATCAAGAATGAGACAAACTAAACTGAAAATTCACAGTTTCTTCATCAAGCTTTCGAGCAATATGCATAGGAAATTGAAACAAAATTTACTCAATTTTTTCAGCTATGATATTTTAAAAGAGTCGGTTTTTTTTCATGTAAGATTTCTTATAAGAATGAATATACGTTACCGTTGTACTTACTTATTTGTAAAATGCTAAAAATGAACTTATTTATCATTTTTAATAAATTAATGAAACATCAAGAATGAGACAAACTAAACAGAAAATACACAGTTTCTTCATCAAGCTTTCGAGCAATATGCATAAGAAACTGAAAAAAAATTTACTCAATTTTTTCAGTTAGGATATTTTAAAAGATCCGGCTTTTTCATGTAACATTTCTTATAAATAATTAAAGTTTTCGTTGAGATAAAAAGTCAGTGTTACAAGCGGGATTCGAAACAACGACCTTCAGCTAGCCGGAGGTAGTGGGTTCGAATCCCGCTTGTAACACTGACTTTTTTATCTTAACCAAAACATTAATTAATTGAAAAGAATGTATTTGGTCAAGCGGCCCACGAAACCTAATACAATTTTTTATAAGAATGAATATACCATTGTATTTACAAACTTGTAAAATGCTTAAAATGAACCTATTCATCGTTTTTAATAAATTAATGAACGATCAAGAATGAGACAAACTAAACAGAAAATACACAGTTTCTTCATTAAGCTTTCGAGAAATGTGCATAAGGAATTGAAACATGACTGTACCTACATAAAAAGTTAATAAACATACTTAGTTTATCTAGCACTAAAATTAAAATCTAACGCGAAGAGAGAATGCTTTGTTTTATTTTTATTTGTGAAAATTTTTTATTCCAATTAATTATTCTTTTTATTTAAAGTTTTGCCGGAGATGAAAAATTAGTGTAACGAGCGGGATTCAAACCCATGATCTTCGGCTCAACTCGCCGCTCCTCCAACCACTTGAGCTAGCGAGAAATCTCAGCCAAAAACCTTAGCTAAAAAAGAATAATTAATTGGAATAATTAATATGGTCAATTACGACCACTAAGGAAGTATAGATTAATTTTGTAATATGTTGACGTATTAGAAGCAGCCTAATACGTTTTGTTGATTTGGCGACATAATTTTGGCACTAATTTCAATATTTAACACATTTAATTCTCAATCAAATAAAACTGTAGGTAAATTTAAATTTGTTAATAAATCGCCATTGAAGATGGCTAGGAATCGAAACGAATCTGTCAGACCAACCACCAATATAATGATCAAAATTATTCGCACGGCCAATTTATCAGAATAGTGGCAGATATACATCTGGCTATTTGACAAAGAGATTATTTGTTTATTTTAAAAAAAGAGTTTACTTGAAAGTCTTTTGTTTAGCACCACTTAGGCATGTTCCACATAAAGTTCCTTTGTGTTACGAGTAACTCTTTTACATCATACCTCTTGGCTAGGCTCGGGGGCTTACTAATTAATACTTGTGAGGAGTACCTGTGTAGATTTTCTTTAAAAAAGATATATATATCTGACGCTTCTTCGTAGTTGTTAATTTGAATTGAAAAGACGAGGAGTTTTAATTAAAAACATAGCCTGAGGAAATGTTTGTTCCTGTACATTCTTGCATGTGTCTGCTTTTGTAAATATATTTTTTTCCAGCAATTTCAATATTACACACATTCTTATTGTATTTTTGCTTATATCCTTCTTCTGGGGGCAGATCCTCTTTCCACTATCCTTTAAAACTATGTTTTTTTAAACTTAAATGTTTTGTTTCTTTCAAGTAGGTTTTACCCTCTATTGTATTAGCCTTATCGAATTTATCCTATTGTTGTTTGCTATTTATATAATTTTATAAATAACTAATTTTTTGCTGTCTCTGTTTTTAAATTTGTTATTTGGAATTAATAGGTTATCGAACAGTTGTACAGGATGGTCTTTGAGAGAATTACTTTATTTATAACGTTTCGACCCCGTTGACATGAGTGCTCTTCAGTGTTATTACAATTTATCTGGTGGCCATCCCAACAATGTGCAGTTGTTCTGTTAAATTAAATTTCATCTGAACTGTCAGTCACTCTGCATACAGAGTTTGAATGAAAGATCATTGATCGTTCGTTTAGAGTTTCCTAATTTTTGTCAATTATGTCTTCTGACCCGATTTGATAGTTTTTGTTGAAATATAAAAAAACAACCTTCACACGTATTTGGGACTGTATGTATGTTTATCATTATATTAACTATAGTTTTTTAATATATAAAAATTCATGAGTTCTAATAAAAAATGGTTTAATTATGATATAATTAATTAAGGTTGTATGTTGAGATAAAATAGTCAGTGTCACGAGCGGGATTCGAACCCACGACCTTCGGCTTGATACGCCGCTACTCTACCACTTGAGCTGTCTCAACCGCACCTTTTGAATTGGTCTCAATTTGAATTTGAGCTGAGAAGTTAGTGCCCGATGGGATCGAAGTCACGATAGCTCAAGTGGTAGAGAGCGGCGTATCAAGCCGAAGGTCGTGAGTTCGAATCCCCCTCGTGCCATTGACTTTTTTACCACAACTTAAAACCTTAATTAATTGAATAATATCAATTGGTCAAGCGGACCACGAAAAATAGTAAATTTAATTATGATAGTTCGAAAGAAAATCTGCGAACATACCGGAAAAACATTTATTGATACAATAATTTGTTAGTTAAATTTTGATCTATCGCTAATTGATCTTCCAGTGTTTTGGTGAATTTCCTTGTGAATTACATTAAAATAAGTATGTTATAATTAATTTAACAATAAAAATACATATAGTTTCAAATAAAAAGAAAAATCGAGTCTTTTTTTGTCTATCTGTATATATTACGTCTTTAATTATTTTTTTTCAAGTTTAAGATTAGAGTAAATTCATGTTAAACCGGCCCTGGGTCACTTTTTGGATTCTATTCATTTGCGTGCTTGTTGAACTGCTCAAACGGGTTTCGGCATTGCGCCATCTTCAGTGAGGAACTAATAAGCATTTTGCCTGAATATGGTTTATATGTCGTTAGGGCCGTTTGCGGCAGGGTGGCTCCACAATAGGACATACACTTGGTGGTTGGTCACTTGGTCCCAACATTCTATTCCTTAAAACAAAACAGATTTTCCAACAGCTAAATTAATTACGGATGTATACTATGCAATTCAAAAATCCACAAAAACAGAAGAAGAAAAAGACACCACACGCTCAAAATGCATTAACACAATAACCAATCACTTACAACACCTCACTACAAATCAACACAACCTATCCCAACAAACATATACCAAAACCAAAAATTTTCTCAAAAATAATCCTGACGTACTCATTCTTTCGGCTGATAAGACCAAACAAACAGTTGCAATCAGCAAGAAAGAGTACAAAGAAAAAATTGACAAAATTATCACAGACCCAAACACATACACCATACTCAAATCAGACCCTACTCCTTCTCTCATCAAACAGACAAACAAAATTCNAAACGTAATTTCTTAGAAATGGTTTATATCAACAGAGATAAACACAGCATCAATTACAGAACAGATACGTGCAAACTCAGTCGCAGCTACGCCAATATCATTAACCAAATACAATATAGATAACATACATATATCATTACATTACATTCCACACATCAAATACATTTCACATTGTCTAATTTTCCAACAATTTAGCTTTCCTTTTCCTAATTATCCCCTTTCTATATAAACCAGAAAGAACAATCTGGCCGACCTATTACCAACACATTGTTCCACTTTGTCGGCTTATTTCACTTCAAAGAAGCCGACGCCTTACAAAAAATTGTCTTTTATATACCGACTTCCTTTTTTTATTTTTTCATTATAATGTTCTAACTATACCTCATTTATTTGTTCCAATTAAGTTTAAGGATCAAATGTAGTAAGCTGCAAAAATGATTAAATATTAATTATTTATATTTATTCATATTCGCATAAATATTTTATTGTTGAATAATATATAAGAAAAATTACGGTAAATTCCAGTTCGAGTTAAATCGCTGCTCCGGTTATTCAGCGAATCGATTAGCATCAGGACAAAAAATCCCGTCCTACAGATCACTTCCGGTCCGCCGGTTTTCGCTGTTCTTCTTTAGTCAGATACAGACGAACCGATCGTTGTTTCCGATCAAGGAAGACTTAAGTGAAAGCGTGTTTTTACAGCCGTTTATGCCAGGTCACGGCCTACATCGTTGTAAGAATACTTACATGACCAAATACTCTTATCTCCTCCCACCCAACTGTATTAATATTTTGTTTTCATACAATTGAAACATTTATTTTCGGTTAGTTATGTATGACTTTTTTATGTTTAAAACCAATATTAATTATTAAAAAAACCCTCTCATCCTATTCATCAGGACTTTGAAACTATTTTAATAAATTAAACTTACATTATTATATTTATATATTAACAAATTTAAAAAAATTACTTACAGTATTAAAAATTATAGCTTTAAAGACAATGAATTTTCAAGCTCTGCTGATTGAAATGGAATATACTACCACTAATTTACTTATATTTATGATTATTGTCGATTTCGACTAGTCTCGAATGGTCTGGATGGTGTGGATAAAAAAATTTCAATTGTTATCTGCCAAACTTTCGTTTTATTTTAAGGCCATCAACAACTTCAGGCAAAACAACTTCGAAGATATCTGGAAACTAATATAATTAAGCCTTTAATAAATGGTTTTAAATTTCTTTGAAAATAGACGCCCCAACATTGCCAAGGATTGTTACACAATACTGTTCCGGTTGTAATACTTAATTAAATCAATTTTAGACATCTGTAAAACTGCTTTACCCGGATGATGACATTAAAATAGGTCAAAAGCTGGGAAGATAACAATTGAATTGGTCGTTTCATCCAGACCATACCCAGAATCAGGCTATTCATGAGCAAAAAGTTGTTTGATACATTTAACATTTTGAATTTATAGTATTTACTAATAGACTCTTCTACTAGAAATTATTTCAACGTGCTGAAAACGGTATTTGTTTTTAAAAAGCTTAACGAAGGAATTTGGTACTTTTCATTTAAAATTGGCTTAATGTTCGACTTTTTACATGCTTATATGCTTTATTGAACATATTGTGTCAATTGGGATAATTTTTTTCAGCCATATTTATATTTTATACGTAAAATTATACACGTCACACAATTATCCACTCTGTACGATTGAGGGTTATAATTCTAATAAAGAAAAGTGGAGAGGTGTCTGTTGGAATTGTTGAGTTTTTCCATATCCTTTGAACCTTTGATGTTACTAAAAACCAGCTTGGAATGTATTTTAAAAATATTATTGCCTCCGGTTGTTCCGTCCTTTGTTATTTGTTGAAACTGAACTGGAAAATGTTGATATATTTCATAGTTTCGTCGGAATATTTAAATTTGTACGTTCGTGTTTTTGTGTCTTTGTTATACCCAAGTGATTCTTTTTTGTTCCCAATCAAAAATGTAAATAGGAGTGCGAATCTTGTTAAGATTTACTAACGAACTTTGAAAATTTGGCTATCAAACAAAACTGTGTTTGCACACAAGAGACAAGGTTGATTTTATTTAATTATTTATCAACTAGTATTTAAAAAAATTCACGAATATTCTGGATCTCAGTATGTTCAGGATGAAAAAAGTTCAATTGTTATCTGCCAAGCTTTCGACCTATTTTAAGGTCATGATCCAGGCAAACAGATGTCTACAAATAGATGCAATTAAGTCTTTAATAAATGACTTCAAATTTATTACAGTAAAACTATTGTTCCACTTGAAATAATTATGTCAATCTGTAGGCATATTTAAGTTTAATCTTTATTTAGCCCATAGCCCACAGCGATATCAAGAGTATTCGTGAGTTAGAAAAAATTCGTCGAAACATTTAACACTTTAAAAAAGAAAAAAATTGTAATTTAAACTTCCAAAGCCAACAAAAATATTTTATTTTATTTTTTATTACATTTATTTGATATTTACAACTACAAATATTGCATTAAGTAAATATGTTCATATACGTTGAATTTATCATTTGAGGCTCTTGTAAATTAAAAATTTGTTTTCAATGTCTAATTTTGATCGTTAGTCAAGTAATTTTTTAAATAATTTATAACATCCGATTGTTAGCAGTCTTTTCAGTTTTGTGTGGGGATTCCAAGTCAGTCGTTTATACGTGAAAAGTCCAAGATAACGCGAAATGTCAGTCAGTGGTAGGCAATATGATTTATTTTTATACTCACTGCAGAACAGATATTTTTACGTAAGGTACGCTTTTCTGTCGCTATATACGCTTTTCGTTGGGTTTATCTTCATTCTCCACTTTGTGAACCATACAGTTAATTTATTCACGTGTTGTTGTTAGTGTTAAGTATTAATTGAGGGGTCTGAATTACGTGTAATAATCGCTGTATTTGTTGAAATTTTAACATGTGTAGGAGTATATGCAGTTTATATTGCAAATAGAAATGGGCCAAGTATGCTTCCCTGAGGAATACGCTAATGCGCATATAAGGAGAGAATTCAGTTTGTTACAAGTGGACACGAGAGAAATTTTTTTTTTGCACTGGGGTGACCGGACTCGGGCAGAGGCGAGGGTGCCCTCGGCAAAGAAGCGCGGGCGGCATTTGGAAGATGAAGGAAGCCCAGCCAGGGCTCAGCGGGGACGCTGGCGAGGAGTGGGGTCCGACGGGAGTGAACAAGGAGGCCTCGAGCAGAGACTGGTCGGTGTGGACGAGCGAGGCGAAAAAAAGTAAAACGTGACAGTGTATTATTTTATTATTTTTGGGACTTTTCTCATCGTCGTGGAGTGGAGGGTTTGCGTGTGCGAGGGGAGAACCGTTCTGGGACGACGAGAAAAAGGACTTACACGAGGTTCGAGCTTTTAAGTTATAAGATTGGTTTCTGGACAATTTTTTTTTGTTTTAATTCTGAAGAGACTTGTTTTATTTATTTATTTTGTTTTACATCTTATTCTTAATACAGAGGACATTAACATTTTATTTTCTTGTTGTGTTTTTTTAATATTTTTTTTTATAATTTTTTATTTGTTATTTCACACCGAGGGTTTCACTGTTTTCCTAAAGGAAGAAAATAAAATAAAATCAGTGTGGCGCTCGATTATTCCCCTTTTGGAGACGAAGCGGCCACGGGAAAAAATCTCCACTGAGCCCCAGGTACCCGGCTACCGGGAGTATTGCCAACGGTCCGGCGAGGAACCGTAACAAGTTCCCTGACGGACACGGCAAAATCGGTCAGTCAGATAAGATAGTACGTATGAGGAAGGATGTTCCTAAGTTTCCAAAGCTAGCCCGAGTGCCAGACTCGATCGAAGGCCTGCTCTAAAACAAGAACGTCAACCAAGCAATGCTGTTTTTGTTTTAGGAAAGAGGCTATATTGTCAGCAACACAATGTATTGTTGAGTAATCCAGTGAAATCTGCGGAATCCAAATTGATGATTTGGAATAATATTAGAATTTTCAATTATAGGCAATAATCGTCGGAGAAGTATTTTTATTGTATTTTGGAAAGGATAGAAGAGAAACTAATTGGTCGAGAGGAACCTGGAAGATCTGCAGTTTTTTTTTTTACTTATGAATCATTTTAATTATAGAGAACCTCCATTTCAATGGAAAATATGTGGTCATGAGAATAGCGGTGCATAAGTGTGTTAAGTATAGTAAGCCTTTCTGGAGCAAATTTTGTAATATTTGTTTTGTAATTAGATCATAACCTGGAGCTTTTTATGAAGGTGGTTGTTTAATTGTGTGTCTGATGGAGTAAATTCTTTAGGAGGAGGAGAGAGTTGCAAAAGGACATAGTCGTTTCAATGTTATGCTGATGTTCATTATTACGTATGTCAAGTATGTATCAAGTATAAAAAATCATTTAAATTTTTAACGTTTTATTTAATATTTAAAAGCAAAAATAAATACTCCTCATTCCTGAAAGACGCAGTGTTGACGTACAGATGAAGTTATACCAACATTTACAGGCTGTACTACTTTTTGGCTGGTTTTATCAAGAGTGGAAACATGTGACAGCGGATGCTTGATTAAGCGGGAGCGAATGCTTACATGACGTGACCGCTACATTCGAGGCGATGAAAACTCCCAAAAAGCATTTCGCACGTTCAAAATTGAGCGGCTTTAAAACCAGTTTCTCTTTGGAACGTCCGTTGGCGGGGGATCGTTTGTGTTCACTGTTATAATTCATGTAGAGAGTATATGGTTGTAAATTCCTTCAACCTGATAATGAGCTATATGCTTGAAATCTGGATCATTGAAAACAACAAACTGTAAGTAGGAACTATCTTTAAAAAAAAAAATCAATAAAACCCCTTTTCCCGCTTTTTTTAAGACCGCCAGCGCCGTTCGAATTTAAAATTGGACTGTATCATAGTCACCTCAAGTATCCCATAGTCACCCCATTTTGCATTATATAACAATTAAAACTAAGGATCATTATTTTATAAATACTTTTTTCTAAAAAAAGTTTTTTTTTTAATTTGTAGTACATTACAACTACCTTTTTTTTTATTATAATATTTATTCTACATGCTTCATAAAAATATTACATGTAATACAATAACCATAAATATAAAATGTATATATATATATTGGGATATCAGATTCATATTATGGTGAAAAGACAATTACTGAAACTGTTAAAAATAATAAATAACTTAAATTCACTAATTTCGTGGTCCACTTGACCAATTAATATATTACAATTAATTACGGTTTTTAGTTCAGATAAAAAAGTTAATGGCACGAGCGGGATTCGAACCCACGATCTTCGGCTTGATACGCCGCTCTCTACCACTTGAGCTATCGTGACCTCGATCCACTCGGACACTAACTTCCCATCTCAACCCCACCTTTTGAATTTTTCCCCTTTTTGCCATTTTTCAAATGTCGTGTAATAGGATTGGATTCTCGGCGACAAATGAAATGGCCACGGAGAGCTTTAGTGAAGTATACTTCATTTTAATTCATTAAATCCACTAATTTCGTGGTCAGCTTGACCAATTAATATATTACAATTAATTAAGGTTGTTAGTTGAGATAAAAAAGTCATTGGCATGAGCGGGATTCGAACCCACGATCTTCGGCACCAATTGTGCTTGTTAAATTTGAATCTTTAATTACAATTTATTTTCACATAAAATGACAATATATTTTATTAATTATTATTTTTAATTTAAAGAATCGTTTTATCCTTTAACAAACCTATCTCAAATCTACAACCCTTAATTTTAAAATGGAATTTGATTCTCGTTTTATAGTTCCATAAAGAAAGGTAAAGGAATTATTATTATTATTATTATTATTATTATTAAAATTTTGACCACCAAATTAGAAAATACAGTTAAAATATTAACACAACTTTTAAAATGAAATATTATTTCTTTTATTTTTCTTTAGGTTATAACCTTTTAAAACTAAATTACAATTATTATTTTGTTATTTTGACGTCAAAGCAATAAAAATTAACTCACTTGAATAGTGTGCACACCAAATTTTTCTTTTTACCAAAAATAGCTGTTTACCCACACAAGCCAGAAAGGGATCTGTTCTAAGACTTGAAAAAATAGCCCTTTCTTGGCCCCTACTCCTATCACTGTTTGAGTGTGTGGAGGGGCATGGCGGTTCATTTAAATCTGAACGTGACATGTATATAAGAATCCCAAGTTAATTTACTATTAAAAATAACTCCGAAATATTTAAGCTGTTTAACTATCTCAAGTTTCTTACTGTATTTCATCTTGTAGGAAAAGGATATGTAAATCTGTATGTGTAGTTCGGTTTGATACATAAAATGGAGCATCTAGTATTTTTCGTAGTATTAAAGATTAGGCAGTTAAAAAAACGTGTTTTTAATATAACAAACCTAAAATTATTCTTGAATTATAATGGATTATTTAATTATTTTTTATGGTTTCAGAGATCAACCTTGAATTTTATGTTTCATCAAGGTTTATTTTAATTTAAAAATTACATTGGTACTAATTTGACTTTTAACGTTACAAGCTACATTTGGAAAAAAAGCTGCGAGGGCTTTGCTAAAACTTTTGCTAAATGCATCGTTTCATCATTACCAGCCTTTTAGACTTAAAAACCGGATATACTTTTTTTTAAAAATGAAAATAATGAAAAGATAATTTCTCTTCCCCTCCGCGCATTTTAATATCAGCCTTATAAATTCACCGCTTCTGGTTAGGCACACCGGTTTTCCAGGGCGAAGGTTTTTCAGCTCAAGATTAAAGCTTGTTTTGTTAATCCCAAAAAAGTCTTATCTTTGGTAAATGAAAGAATTTTGTTTAAGAAGAAAGAAAAAAAACGAAAAAGAGTTAAAAGAAGGAGATGAGCCAAGAAATCCTATCCGATCAGGGCCTTAATTAAATGAAGTATTAATATTCATAATTATAAATTACATTTAAAACAAAAGATAGGAGTAAAATAAAAAAATAATATAAAATTAATTAATTTTTAACTGTACACCGGCAAAAAATGTGGCTACCCTTAA
Source organism: Cimex lectularius (assembly GCF_000648675.2). Lineage (NCBI taxonomy): Eukaryota > Metazoa > Arthropoda > Insecta > Hemiptera > Cimicidae > Cimex > Cimex lectularius. Next base: position 1,605,388 of record NW_019394227.1, read on the forward strand.
TATTTTTAATTATCTCTTAGACATTCCTTCATTGATTATCTTGAAACAATATTTTGTCCGTTTTAAAGGATTTGAAGTAAACAAAGCACCGATGAAATAATTCACTTCTGATTACAATTGAATTTTTAAATAAATTGTAGAATAGTCAATCTCTTGTTTGATAGGTGTTTTATAAACCTTCGTTTAATAACATTTTTTAAAAACTTTAACGTTTTTTTTAAGTGATTGATTCGACAAGAATCATAGCATTTTTTCGGAAGATGGAAGTATTTGGCTAGCGTGCTTAGCATTCCCAGAACAATTGCCAAAAGGGTCTTCCAACCCTTACTTACTAGTTTACAGGGTTAGGCACTATGAAGGCATTGATCAAATCGCAAAGGAATCGAATCAATTGATCTGAGCAAGATTAGACTAAAATTTTGTTTTGTAAAGTTTTTTTGTTTGAGTTCTTCTAATGTCCGAAAGAGGTTATAACATAGCATATATAGCACTACATTCTAAAGTTCATAAAATTGATGACTCGTCGAAAGGAAGCGGTGATCAACGCAAGAGCAGTAAATCTCTGTTCTAAATTGAATACTTTTTTATTTATTTAATGTTTTTATGTATGGTATTGGTTGAATTGAAAAAGTTAGAGCCAGGAGTGGGATTCGAACCCATGACCTTCGACTCAATACGGATCACGATTCGATTCTAGGGGACATATGAAGAATCCAGGGAGAGTTGTTTGTGAAGATATACTTCGTTTTACTTAATAAATCTATTATAATTCGTGTCCGATTGACCAAATATAATGGCAATTGAAAAATGGCAGAAAGGTAAAAATGATAGTTTCAGATGGGTAGGTGGTGCCCGAGTGGATCGAAGTCGCGATATTTCAAGTGGTTAGAGCACAGGCGTATTGAGCCGAAGGTCGTGGGTTCGAATTCCGCTAGTGGCACTAACTTTTTATTTCAACCAATTTCTAACATCAAAAGGTTAATTAATTGAAAGAAGTTATTCGGTCAATCGGTCCACGAATATAATGGATTTTTTATTTCATTTTTTGATTTAGCTGTTTCTTATATACAGGGTGAATTGCTACTCGTGCTACAAACTTCTCCAGTAGATTCTTCACCCTAAAATGAACAAAAAAGTTCATATTGTCCATGGTCCGATTCTCAACCATTTCAGAGTAATTTCGCTTTTTATCGATTNTGATATAGTATACAGATAACTCCAAAACAAATGAAGGAACCGGACCGGATGTTTTCTGTACAAATCCAAAATATGAGCAATCAAACTCATTAGAAAAGTACACTTTGGTCTTCAAGCAGAAATAAATGCCATCATGCTTCTGCCCTAGAAAATCTTAAAAAGAGGTTACACTGAAAAAAAATGCTCATAAAATCGAATAGGCAAGCGGCTATTAAAGCATTAGGATGTAAAAAATCACATCAAAATTAGTCAGTGAATGCATTCAGAATTTCCAAAACCTGGGGAAACAACAACCTGATGATATGTTGGGTAACAGGCACAAAGGAATTTTGGGTAATGAAAAAGCAGACACTGGCCAGAGGAGGATCTGCAGAAGGTCCCGAACCTATACCTGGAATAACAAAAACAAGTACAGGATCCTCCATCAAAGAAAGAATCCAAATAAAACAAAAGAAATGGATAAACTAGCGGTGCTAGACACAATAAACATATGTTAAAACAACCCTCACTAAGGCTAGCAAACTCACCACTGCAGTTGGAGATGGCCAGACCAGAGGAGTGATAGGACTCTTAACCACTGGTACCTGACAAAACATCTACGTAACATGGGCATATATAACAATGATCCCATTTGCAGATTATGTAATGAGGAAGAAGAAACAGCCACACATATATCTTCAAATGTGAAGCAATGGCACAATGTAGACATAACCTAGCAGGCAGAAAAAAACCTAGGGAACGAAATTGTCGCAACAACAGTCAATGAACTAATTCTGAGATAAATGATTGAGTCAATTGCACTGAACTAGGGAATTAGGAAGGTTTAATAAGCCAGAAGACTGCAGTTCCTGGGAAGCATAAATCCAGCTTTCTAGTGTCCTCATCACCATCATAACATTAAAACCTCATGAAATCGATGCCACGTGAAAGCAAGCGGTGACAACGCTAGAGGAGGTAAGCATACTGAATTGAATATTTTCCTCATTCTTCCCATAGCAACATTTTTGTTAAAATTGTTTTATTCAGTTTATTTTTTTTAATCTAGGTATATCTTATTATTTTTTTAAATATCCAGTTAACAACATAAAATAAACAATTATAACGATTGTAAGTATTTACTACAAACAAAATGAAGGAGCCACTTTTTTGTATAGTATGAACGATAGGGCAAAAATGGTGATAAATACGTATATAATATCCTTTATACGTATATAAAGGATATTTTTGAATAATAATTTACCCTGGGCAGTTTAAAAGTTACATGCTCAAATATATGTTTAAATGTATTTATAATCTTCCATTTGGCTTTTTAATTGTTTATTTTAAAGTAAAAAAGGAAGTAAACAACGCGATACATATAAAGTGGCGTTAAGAGGAGAACCTCGTAAGAATTAGAGCAGTTTGAACCAAATGTCTGCCTGACACTCAGGAGTTGTCAGTTGAACCTATAAACGTCGCCTTGTTCCCATTTCTCGCTCTGAAAATCCATTTACTCAAACATGCTCCTCATAAGTGATCATAAATATATTCATGAATCATCGAGGTAAAGTGCATTGGAATGTCATTAATTCACGTTTTTTCCTAATTTTATAACAAATTCTATCAAATATGATAAAAATAATAGATGGAAAATTACAAAAACGGAAAGACTCATTGCAACACATTCGTTACGGCGCTGATTTGTAAAGACACTCCTGAAATACAAATTTTTTTTACAGTTTTTAAATCTATGTAGGTTCATAGACATCATAAATGACTTTAATTATAAGTTTCCTTAATTATATAATAGCTTTTTTAAATTTTTGTGCATTTCGTTCTGGAAAGGCGTACACATACGTGGGAATAGTGAGATTAGACAAACCAACAATATGTATTACATTCACTAATTTCGTGGTCCGCTTGACCAAATAATATATTATATATAATATATAATATATTATTAATTAAGGTTTTTAGTTGAGATAAAAAAGTCAATGGCACGAGCGGGATTCGAACCCACGATGTTCGGTAGATACGCCGCTACTCTACCACTTGAGCTATCGTGACCTCGATCCACTCGGACACTAACTTCCCATCTCAACCTCACCTTTTGAATTTTCCCTCTTTTTGCCATTTTTTGAATGTCAAAATCCCCTTGTGTAGGGGTGGCTTTTCGACAATTACCGACAGCATCCCAAGGCTTGCCACCCCTTTGAAAAATCCTAATCGAATTATCTTTGGAATAAAAACTTTGGTTTAATACCGCCGTTTGATTTTACGGTGAACCATAATTAACTAAAAGGTATATAAACTTATCAAACTGATTTATTTATGATGTATTGAAAAAATAAAATCCATGGAAAGCATTTCTATTATAACAAATAGGAGTGAAAGTTTGCAAGTTTTTAACTAATTAAAGATACAAATTTATATAAAAAATCCTCTAAAAATTTTACTTTTATTTCTCGGATATTGGACTGAGTGAACAATAGATATGAAGAATAGGATGAAAAGATCATCTTTACAATTTAAAGTTTTTACTAATACAAACGCACTCACTGAAAATGGATGTGCATAATTTATGTATACAGATCGCTTTTTGATTAGGTGAATTTTGAAAAAATTAGTTCGCATTTTTTCTTCAAGCTTTCAAAGATCCCGTTCATCAGGATCAAAAAACTAATCCTAACAAGGTTAACAAATATAATTTATTTATTTGGTTGTCCCAAAAACAATGCAGATTTATGGCTATAAAATGCATTCAAAAAGATTTTAAAGAAAAAAGATATTTTGAAAAGAAAAGATTTCCAACTATATGACACTATGAAACCACCAAATTGTTCATACTCCTAATACATGCTTTATTTATTAATGTTTTATTAAATCTAACCACAGGAATTTTAAAAAAATACTATCAGCCGTCGAATTCCTTATTTGAAAAAATGATTTGGTGAAAAAAGCCTTAGCAACCTTAACAAAAAGTTTTTAGTTGAGATAAAAAAAGTCAATGGCACGAGCGGGATTCGAACCCACGATGTTCGGCTAGATACGCCGCTGCTCTACCACTTGAGCTATCGTGACCTCGATCCACTCGGACATCAACTTCCTATCTCAACCCCACCTTTTGAATTTTCCCTCCTTTTTGCCATTTTTCAAATGTCGTGTAATCTGACTGGATTCTCGGCGACAAATGAAATGGCCACGGAGAGCTTTAGTGAAGTATACTTCATTTTAATTCATTAAATTCACTAATTTCGTGGTCCGCTTGACCAATTAATATATTACAATTAATTCAGGTTTTTAGTTGAGATAAAAATGGAAAAAAGGAGGGAAAATTCAAAAGGTGGGGTTGAGATGGGAAGTTGGTGTCCGAGTGGATCGAGGTCACGATAGCTCAAGTGGTAGAGCAGCGGCGTATCTAGCCGAAGTTCGTGGGTTCGAATCCCGATCGTGCCATTGACTTTTTTATCTCAACTAAATTAGGATCATCTTCAGGGCCTCGACGAATTACAAACCATACATTGATTGGAACAAAAATACAATAAAGATGTAAATATAAATTTGGAATCAACTATTTCATACTCACAAATTGCTGTGTGCTATTGTCACATTTGTTAAGCGTAAAAATTGTTGTGAAACGTGTATTTGTATTCTACTGTTGTATATGATTGTGACAGGATGGTGGACGCGGTAAATATGTGAAATTTTCTTTAGGAGGTTTAATTTGAATAAAAAGGAGTCGAGAGTGGGGATTTTCTGGATTGGAATTGTGATTTAGGGTTTATTATTGGAAAGAAAGTTAATTATTAGGAACGATAATGAAACAAAGGGAAAGATAAAAACGAAGTTTAATGGTTTATTTGTTTTATGATATTGGGGGGCTGAGTTTGCACGTACTGTTATCTGATTAATGCTGCGTGTGTCTCTGTTAATGTAAACCATTTCTGTTTGAATTTTTTTTTTGAGTGTTTAGTATTTGTATTTCATCGAAATCAAAATTGTGTTGTTTTTCAAAATGGTGTGTGGCCAATGCTGTGGATTTAGATTTTGGTGTTTTACCGTCATAGATATGTTGTTTTTTCGATTTTTCTATATATTACGATGTATTTCCCATTCATTTAACTGGTCAGTTCATACAAAGAATTTTATAAATGACATCGGATTTGTAAGCTGTTGGTGTTGGATTTGGGAAAAAGTGTGTATACTTTTTGTGATTTTTGAAGGCTATTTTAGTGTGGTCTCAGAGAAACATACGTAATTTGTGGGACAACGTTTGTACGATAGAATGGACAGGTATACTGGTTTGTCTTTGTGTGATTGGATTGTTGCTATGTTGTGAATTGTGGAAGATGTTTTGTGTAGTGTTGGGTTATAATTGGTTATGATTATGTTAATTATGTTTTTACAGTGGTTGTTGTTATGTAAGATTTGTTTGTATATTTGAATAATTTTTAGGAGAAAGAATTTATGGCATAGGGATATAATTCTCTGTAATAGTCCTTTAGCCATGTTTATTATTGTTTGTAGGGGGTGGTGTGATGTGTAACTGAGTCATTGGTTTTTGGTATCTGAACAAATCATGAAAATGGATTGGTACCCATTCATTACGTCAACATGAAGAGCTCGGTCAAAAATTCGGTATATTGTGTCGTGATTAGTGACCGTTAATCGCCAATTATTCAGAGATCGTGAGATGCGGTCTGGTGTGATGTAGTTTTCGGAAAACCTTTTTTTTCGTGCCAACGTTTCGATCTTTATTGAGATCATCTTCAGGGCTCAAAGTGTTTGTTTTCTGTGTAATTGTGCCATTCTTGCGTGTCGTGTTGAGAGTGCCCAATTACATCGCAATTACACATAAGACAAACAAACACTTTGAGCCCTGAAGATGATCTCAATAAAGATCGAAACGTTGGCACGATAAAGAAAATGTTTTTCTGAAACATACGTCACACCAGAACGCATCTCACGATCTCTGAATAATTATTCGGTACATTACCAATTATGATACCTTGGATAACTATCAATTACAATTTTGTCGTAGTGACCGTTTAAATTTTAAATTTAAAAAATTAATTAGGAAGAAACAAAGATTCCTCTTTTTTGGCAGTTAAAAACACCATAAATACAAACTTTTGTCACACATTTCGACTTTCATATGCCTCAGATTTTTTTTTTAAATACTTAAAAGACATATAACGGCTTTGGTTGAGCAAGAAAATTAAAACAGAAAAAACAAAATAAATCGTTTAAGCTTTATTTCGTAATCTAGCAATTCCAACCAAAGATATAAATTTTTTTATTTGAATGAAAATGTAGTAATTTTAAATGTACTAATCCGAATTTGTTTTTTAACATAATAATATCTTGCTTCATTGTGCGTCTTTTGTAAGTTGTTAACTTATTTATTTAATCTCATTTAATAATATTCTATTTTTTTTCTTATCCTGGTAAAAAATAAAAATAATTTTACAGACATATAATAACCTTAAAATACATACTGAACACAGTAGACAAATATAGTTAAAAACTGTGTATAGTACTTTAAAAAAATTCTCATCTCCTAGGGTTATCAAAGTTTTCAACTCGTATATACATGTTCATTACGTTTTTATAATTTCCCTCTATTACACTCTGTTTTTGTTATAAAAATAAATATGATTAGGGGTAAAAAGTTACATAAAAGTTAAAAGCAAAAGAAGAACCGATTTATTTTTCTTTGGCAGTTTCGTTTGCCGTTGATTAAAGTGAACCGAGATTGAGAATAAGAAAAGTGAATTATAACGGATTAAAGCTTTCAAATTAGACGACAGTTTTTAGAGTTCTGAAAGATTTGACAAAAAAGTCTTATTATGAAGACTTTGGAAATGGGAGTAATTACAGACGAGGTCTATTCAAACTCCGCGTCCTCCTGGAACAAGACAGCCTTTGAAAATTTCCAACTGGTAAACAGACAACTAATCTTTTCTGCATGCCGGCTAACGAGGGTGAGGTAAGAATTACAAAGTACTCTATGGGCGATTAACAGAAGATGCACTCAAGCGGGACAACGGATCAATAAGACTTCTAGGAGACACCTTGTTATCAGCGGAGACATTAAACAGATTCCAGCTAGCAACATAAACTGTTAAAATAAAGCTACTTCAAAAATTATGAACCCAAGTATACACTAGAAAACAAAATGTTTAGAAAGAGGAAAAATTAGTGTGTTCCAAGGAGGGAAAGAGAGAGAGAGAGAGAAAGAGAGAGAGAGAGAGAGAGAGAGAGAGAGAGAGAAAAACAACAAATCATAGATAAATAGACAGATAGAGAGAGAAAATGTGAGCGAAAGAGAGAGAGAAAAAGAATCATAGATAGATAGTTGGAGAGAGAGAGAGAGAGAGAGAGAGTGTGAGAGAGAGGGAGAGAGAAATATAGATAGATAAATCGAGGGTGTGAGTGAGACGAGTGAGAGAGAGAGAGGGAAAACAAAATACTTTTGATTTTATTGTTTATTGTAAGACTAATTTCGGCGGTCATAGTTTTATCGTTTCTCTTCTTCCCTAATAAGTCTTTAAGCTTTGTTTCGAAGGACTTAATCATGTAGTTCATTTTCAATTTTCTCAAATTTATATCATTGTTTACTCGTATGTCTTTTATTGAGCCTTGTATCTCAAACGTTATTTCACCCATTTCAACAAGAAAGCCCGATGGAAAAGTCGTGTTTCGTGGTCTTTTGATACATCAATTGTAGAAAAGGACTGAGTGCTAAGGCGGCAACTGGTAAAATTTTCCAGTGAAAAATTAACATGTTAGATCGTAAATACCTTTTTTAAAAGGATTTTTATTACCATCATCAATGACTGGGTCAACTGTTTGTTGACAAGTATAAGCAAGTGTATATCTTCTGCCAAATAAATATTTTTTATAGGAGTAAAATAGCAAACTATAAAGAAGCACAACTCGATGACACATTCCATAAGCGGCTGACACTCTCCAGGAAATTAATTTAAATTGTTCTTGCTCTTTCACCCGAAGAATCTGACAAAATATCTCGAACTTTAATTCCCTCTGTAATATCTTCGTTTATTAATCAAACAATTTGAACTTAAATTTTGGCTTATATTGACAGTATATCATTTAACTTCTATAAAAACTTTTCAGGCCATTTTTGTAAAGATGTCTTCAGTAGGAGTTTTTACGAGTGGTGTTACGGGACTAGTCGAGGTGTCGTTCGGTCAGGATGAACATAAGGGAACACACGAGAGGGTGATAGGTAAACGAGGTCCTTTTGAGGGCAAAGGTATGTTGCCGACGAGGTAGTCGGATGTCTGAAGTGAAATTTAACGCCGGCTCGGGCGTACTAGAAAGGCGATGGCGGCCAAACACTAAAGGAGATGCCTTTTCAGTGATAACGGTCGTTTCGGACGACTTTACGTTTAAGAATATATGGAAGGAGGGGTAACCTGTGGCCTTTTCACTCCTTATTTGTACCAAATAATTACGGTCCCCTTGTCATTAGCTAAAAATCCTTGTACATGTTTAGTATAAGTTAAAATAGCCGACTTATTTATTAATGAAACTCAGATACACGTCTTTCTGACCATTTTAGCTAATAACTTCTTCTGGTTTGGGCATTTTAGATATGTCACGGTGTTTCGCAATATACAGTATTTTTCTTATACTCCTATATTATTATTTTCTCTTTTTTATAAAGATTTATTAATAAATTTTAACACCATTTATCTTATTAATGCTAACTAACTTCCACTAATCTCATCTTGCCATCTCTCTCTCTCTCTCTCTCTCTCTCTCTCTCTCTCTCTCTCTCAATCTCTCTCTCTCTCTCTCTTTCTCAGGTACTAAAGCTCCGTATTGTAAATTCATCCAAGTTTAGTAATCGCTCGAAGATGACTTAAAAAAAAAGTATCTTTCATTGTCAAAACGGTACAATGTTAAAGTTAAAACCGACGGGGAGAAGGCTATCGCACCAGTAAGGCTTGGATATTTGGGGGATTAGGGTTTTTATACTATTTTAAAGATATGTTGATGAAGATCATGGGCGGGCGTCTAGACCCGCTATACTTTGCTGACATGTCGGTCTGAAGGGCATCTGGTTACTCATAGTTTTCGTTTCTAACTTTAGTATTCGTACATTAATAAAGTGAGCTAAGTGAAGCAAGAGATTCAGTTATAGGAATGGGGATTATTATTAGCTACGGATTGGTTCTTACCGATCGAGTCAGTTGATTCTGAACTTTCGACTTGTAAAGACGTTTGTTTAATAAACTATGTTGTTGAACTTGCTCTTCTTGATTACATTGAGTAATAACCACTTCAAGTTTCAACGAGGTTAATTATCTTTGCGTATTTTATGTTTCACGGTCTGCAAACTATGCCTAATAATAGGAGTGATGTGACCCCGAGGGTACGATCTCAACTGAAATTTGTTGGCGAAATTGGCTCGCTCCGGGATTCGATCCGAGTTCAGAAAACTGGAATATCTACGAAGATAGTGTGAAAATGTAATTCTTACTAAACAATATTGAAACAAACAGGCAGGTTCATGTTTTTAATGTTAGTTAGAGATAAATTTTTCGAAATACTATGCGATCTTTGTGGTCCAGAGGGCGCAGCGGAAACGTTCAAGTTTCACAAACCCAACAAACAACCTGACTAATAAGACATTCTGACAAACTCCAAAATGCTCATAGGTATTTGTATAGTGATCCCAAAATTCAAAAAATATTTACTCCGCTACGATACAGACACTTGTAAGTATTGTCAGAAAACTTATTTTAAAATTCGAAAGTTTCATCAATCTGCAAAATGCTCGTATATAATCCCTATTAAAAAAAATATTTGGAAGTTCAGTGATGTTTTTGGTATACAACAATATCTTTCAGTAATATCATACACATCGGCCAGATAGAAAAAATTCACTGGATCATAAAAACTCCATTTTCCCCGGTACTAAAGTACTTATTAGGTCATTCCTTACGTTATCACCTATGGAATAAGGCGTCAATAAACAGACAAAAGATAATAAAGTTGTTTACCGAAATCAAAATTTATCGGAAAAATCTGAAAATTCATAAAAAAATCTTTACTTATTTATATTGCAAAACGTGCGGTAATAATAAACTAATTATAAAGATAAATTCATAAGGGTTGTATTCGGATATTTGTGGCCTATTTAATTACTAATTATTCAGAAATCGTGAGATGCGGTCTGGTGTGATGTAGGTTTCAGAAAAACATTTTCTTTATCGTCCCAACGTTTCGATCTTTATTGAGATCATCTTCAGGGCTCAAAGTGTTTGTCTTCTGTGTAATTGTGATGTAATTGGGCACTCTCAACACGACACGCAAGAATGGCACAATTACACAGAAGTCAAACACTTTGAGCCCTGAAGATGATCTCAATAAAGATCGAAACGTTGGCACGATAAAGAAAATGTTTTTCTGAAACCTACATCACACCAGACCGCATCTCACGATTTCTGAATAATTATCGATTAACGGTCACTAATCACCACACATTAATTAACAATGTTGCTCACTGATTATAAATAGCTTTTTATTCAGATTAAGGATTGCAGATTTGTTATTATTGTACTAAAGCTGCTTAACCCACAAGTCTCTATTATGAAGAATTATAAATAGATTTTCATTAAATTATTGTTTTAGAAAAAACGTTTGTAAATTAGAAGTTTTATTTTTTCGTTTATATTGGTATTTTTAGTATTTTTATTTATGGATATTTTATTCATGTATATAGGACGAGGAGTAATATTTCAAGCATATTTGCATTTAGATACATTCTTTTTTTTACACTTGTTGACAGTCCTGAACTTCACAGGGAGAAACGAAATTTTCGGTATAAGAATAAGCGCTATGTCGTAATATCATGTGGACAGATTAAAACAAATTAATGTACTTCCTTGAAATTAAACCGTGGTTCATAGTAAAACTAGATGAAAATATGCTCTCAGCATGGAATTCAACTTTAAAAAAATTCTATGTATCTTTAGCGGCCATAATTGACTATATTAATTATTTCAATTATGTATTTTTTCATCTTAAACCAAGACTTTAGATCAAAAAAATAAATACTTTTAAAAAAATTGTTGAGCCTTGACGTCGTATATGGTTCGGACAGAATTATTTTTATGCAATGGGAACATGGACAGGTAAAATTCAGCGTAATTGCGGTAGATACAAGACCGTCTTAGCTAAGCGGAAATCAAATTAATTTTTGGATTTTTTTTCAAGGTTTCAACATGTTGAATGTGGGTCTATTATAAATTGTCAACGGATGGCCATGGTTTTTCTGCAACCAAATGTTTTTTGATCTCAAGAGCATTTTTTTCTATTTTCAAGTTAATTTTAGGTTAAAAAAACATAAATAAAAAAAATAAATATAATTGAAACATACGCTTCTCAAGTATGATAAATTTTGTCAAGTATAAGAAATGGAAATGTTTTATATTTATATTTATTTATATATTTTTATATTTATATTTAGAAATGATTTTATTATATGTATTGTACTATGTTGTGTTAGTTGAACGAGAAGCGTAGCCAATTTTTGGGAGCTTTGATATAAAAACATTTTTCCTGATGAAATTGTCAAAATTGTTTTAAACTTTCTCTACAATAGAATCGATATAATCGCTCAAAATCGTAATATTCGCTTTACCTTGATTTACCTAGCCGCGAACACTTAGTTGGAAATAATAAATTTAATTCGCCAATATCGTCGTTTTTATTCGGCCGTTTTTGACTGGGTAAAATGTCAGGAGGGTCGAAAGTTTCAGGGTATGCTTTGCGGATTGAAAAGTCTTGGGGTGGGCCATAAAATTACTTTAATTGATTTATTATCTTTTATGCAAATTCAGGGATGACGAGGGTTTGAGTCCCGCTCTTGACAATAATTTTTCAACTCAACCACATATTGAATAAAAAATAATAAATGAAATAAAATAATCACACCAACTAAGCAAAAATTATTTTAAGTCCTTTAAACAATGTTTTTACTCGTAAAAATAGGTAAATATAATTTGTTAATTATGTACATATTATGCTTGTTAGAGTGCATGCTCATCCAAAGTGAATTTAACCATCTGTTGAAATAAATTATTATGCTTTCTTTTATAATTGAGGAAAAAATGCTGCGCTTTAAAAAGGGCGAATACAAATAAAAATTTGCTGAATATTACTCCAATATCTTGATTTTTACCCTGCTTGCAATTACCCCTGGCCTTAATTCAAATACCTCTCCGATAGCTGAATTCCATTTGCCGACCCTTGTCTTCGTCGATAAATTGAACGACACGCCGTTATTCGTCAAAATTCACAGACATTTATCTCTTATATTCAAAGTTTCCGCTAACCTTTCAATTCTATAATCTACATTCCAATTTTCACTAAATAATAATAAAAATATGTAAAAATATAAAGATGTTTTCTTTATCGAATGTTTACGCCACTAAAGTCCTTTCCACTTTATTATAAATATATTTAATTTTTGTATCTACGCTCGAAATTATAGTTCGTTAAATTTTGTCTTCTTGTTATAATGGTAGTGACCTTTTTTGTGATTACAAGCTCTTTTTTTCCTATTTATTTTTTAAATTATATTTCTACTTAATGGATTTAATTATTATATGCATTTTTTAAAATTTTCTTTGTATTTGTGCCATTTTTAAGTTAATTTAATGTTGGAAGAGAGGACATCGAGTTGACACGTTGTTAAGTTAGTCAATCTCTGAATCATGAAGGGTTTCGGAAAGCACAGAAGTATTCCTTCCATACCTTCCGTAAAGCCCTGCTTGATATTCTCCAGATCACACAGCTCAAAACGTGCTGTTTGTGTTCACAAAAAAGTGTTCAGCAGGCTTCATTACAAAATTTTTATTGTTTAATTTATTTTCATGCGGTTTAATTATCGTTACCCACCTGTTCCTGTTTGTTGTCTCAAAATTTGGCCTGGGTCAGAACATACAGAAATTAAAATTTTCTCGTGCTGTATGTTTTTTATTTCTCTCAACGGTTCTTTTTTCACCAATTGGTGTTTACGTTGTGTTTATTTTGGGTTATTTATCTGTTATTGTGAATACATGCTCAGAATATGTTTTGTGATTTTTCATTCCTTTTATTTTACTTTTTCTATTTTTTTTTCATGCTTGTATTGTTACGGTCATGTTGTGCTAGGTTTTCTTAGAAAGAAAAAAATTAGTAAGTACTGATTTTTATTTATATTTGGGAGCTAATTTTCATTTACGGATTTTATTGTTTTTCCTATTTTTTTTTCAAACCACACATCTACTTGATAGTTTTAATTTTGAAATGCATTTTTTTACGCACTTACCTTTTGGTTTGAGCATTAAACAATAAAATTTTATATTTTAAATTTTGAAAGATCATTTATTTTTTCAAAGATAGTTAAACAATTGGGTGTTATCATTTCCTTATAATTTATTTGGTCTATAATTTCCTCTTCTTAGAGATATCTTCGTTCAGCAATTTTTTTTATACAAAATTTTATATCTGTACCTCTGAGCCTTGTGTATTGTGAATAAATACAAACTCAGATTCACATAATAAACAAAATTGAGATAAAGTTTAATAGTTTCGTGGTACTTGCGGTAAACCTCTCCGTTCGCGCTAATAAATTACATTTTCACACTATCCAAGAGTACTTTATCATAAACTGTTGTCCATGCCGATATATGGTCTAATACAACTAAATCCTTGTTTTTCTATTTTGTTTAGTGCAATATAAAAATTTGTTTCTATGGTAACTGAAAGATAATTATGCGTTAGTTCTTGGCAGTACGGTAGAGGTTAGAGTTGTAATGGAGTTGTTCACATTTATATATATATATATATATATATATGAAAATGACAGAATCGTCCAATCGACGAATTAATGAGATTATAGCTTGTTTTATTTATTCCTGTTTGGGTGGAATTTCAATTAAAAGGGAACATATTTTAGACTCTCTAAAGGAAGGGACGGTTCGTTCTACTAAATATCATTTCTGAAAATCTGGAAGCTTTAATAATTTTCTTCAAAAAGTAATTTATCCTGCGTAAACGTATCATCTAAATAAAAATTATTCCGTTTAATTACAATCTATCAATTTTTTTTTTACAATTTCAATACATTTATATAGACTGAGTATCATACAACCATGATTCATTCTTTCTCTATTTATTTCTTGGTTTTTAAACATTATACGTTCTTGCAACGAACAATGTTATTTCTTGTAATTTATCTTCTGTATACCGGTTTGTCACCTCCCTCTCCCGTTTTCACTCTCTCTCTCAGTCTCTCTCTCTCTCTTTCTCTTTCTCTCTCTCTCTCTCTCTCTTTCTCGGTCGCTCGCTCCTCCCTCCCTCAGCTCTCTTTAAGTTTTATTTCTAACCCTCTATTACTTTATGTTTGTTTTTCCATTTATTTTTTTATTTACTTCTTTCACTGGTTTTCTTTCTTTCTCTATATTTTTTATAACAAAACTCAATGTTTATCAATTTCAATGTTGAAAACTACTACGATGACACATTTCTCAAACCGCTTTTTTTGCTCTTTCAGCCGAAAAATTTGACCAAATAGTTTGAAGTTTCATAGAAAAATATTTAGTTCCCTCGTCATATCTTCGTTTGTTAGTCAGGAAATTTGAACTTGTTATACATATTTGATTTTTGATTTGAAATTATGTTCTCGGACTTTCATAAACATTTTCACGCCATTTGTGTAAGGATGTCTTAAGTAGGAGAATTTTACGAATGGTTTTACGAGGCTAGTCGAGGTGTCGTCCGGTCAAAATGAATATAAAGGGAACACACGAGAGGGTGATAGGTAAACGAGGCTCTTTTGAGGGCAAAGGTGTGTTGACAACGAGATAGTCGGATGCCTGAAGTGAAATTTAACGCCGACTCGGGAGTACTAGAACAAGCGGGTGATGGCGGCCAAACACTAAAGGAGATGCCTTTTCAGTGCTAGAGGCCCTTTCGGGAGACTTTACGTTTAAGAATACATGGAACGAGAGGCAACATGTGGCCTTCTCACTCTTTACTTGTAACAAATACCTACGGCAATTTTTGTGCTTTTCCCCCTTTTTTCGCTTGTAAATGTTACTCTAAGTTACAATAGTAAACTTATTAATTAATAATACCTAGGTACACAGTTATATATTTTGGAGTTTCCGATCATTTTGGCTAGCTTCTTTTCCTGATATATATATATATATATATATATATATATATATATATATATACGTTTTGCAATTTACAATAAATTTTCGTTATACTCTTTTTCTTACCCTCCCACCTTTTATCGCGTCATCACGTAACAAATTCCCTTCCGTCATCATATCATATTTTTTGTCGCGATTTATAACTGACTTTAAACTCTATTTAACTTATTCTTATGTATTAACTTAATTCTACTTTCATTCTCTTGTTCTTGCCAGCTCTTTCTCACTCCCCCTCTCTCTCTCTCTCTCTCTCTCTCTCTCCAATCTACAATAATTTTTTATTATACTCCTTTTCTTACCCTCCCACCTTTTATCGCGTCGTCACGTAACAAATTCCCTTCCGTCATCATAACATATTTTTTTGTCGCGATTTATAACTGACTTTAAACCCTATTTAACTTATTCTTATGTATTAACTTAATTCTTCTTTCATTGTCTTGTTCTTGCTAGCTCTTTCTCACTCTCTCTCTCTCTCTCTCTCTCTCTCTCTCTCTCTCTCTCTCTCTCTCTCTCTCTCTCTCTCTCTCTCTTTCTCTCTCTCCAATCTACAATAATTTTTTATTATACTCCTTTTCTTACCCTCCCACCTTTTATCGCGTCATCACGTAACAAATTCCCTTCCGTCATCATATCAGATTTTTTTTGTCGCGATTTATAACTGACTTTAAACTTTATTTAACTTATTCTTATGTATTAATTTAATTCTACTTTCATTGTCTTGTTCTTGCTAGCTCTTTCTCGCTCTCTCCCTCCCTCTCTCTCTCTCTCTCGTTCTCTCTCTCTCCTTCTCATATATCTTCGATCTCTCGCATCTTTTTTCCACTTCGTTTCGCAAGCTTTGTTTTTCAGATATTTCTTCATCCCTGTCTTTCTCTCTCTCTTTTTTCTCTATAACCTTTCATTCTGTCCGTTCTTTGCTTCTTTGCTCTCACACTTTCTTCACATTATTTTTCTCCTTACCTCACTCTCACACACTTTTTCTCGTACGTACCTCTATGTTTTGTCTTATCCTCCCTCCCTTTCATTTATTTATTTACAGGAACTTCTCACAATTATACATTTTGTACTATTAATCTTATTACATTGAATTAAGTTAATGCAATTTACATAACATTTTCAGTTTATATATGGTGTCCTAAGACCAGTCTAAACGTAACAAATTCTCTTCCGTCATCGAACGGTTACAAGGGCTATGTTTTATATAGTTAGTCACAGCCATATTTGTATAAAATGAATTACAATTTCTCATATTGAGCCTAAAAATATTACAGTTGATACATTGCGACTATCTATCATGTCATTTAATAATTTATACAAAAATAATATATCTAGATACATTATTCTGTTTTCAAGTGGCATCAGGCCTATTTTTATTGGAATTGGTGCGTATTCGTGCGTGTTTCTAACAAATTTGATTTTATAAACTGTGCAGCGAAGGAATTTATTTTGCACCATGTATATATTCACTAATTTCGTGGTCCTCTTGACCAATTAATATATTACAATTATCTCAACTAAAAACCTTAATTAACAATATATATATTTATTACAGCTTGGCGACCATATGACACTGTTATATTTTAATATTGGTTGGACAAAACTGCAATAAAGAGATTTAAGTACTTCTTTATTGCTAAAATCTGCATTATTACGCATTATAAATCCCTGAGTTTTTAGACTTTTCTTTTGAATAAAAGATATATGTTTCTTAAGTCATTTCATTATCAAAAATTATACTTAAATCTTTTAACACATTTAACTTATCGATTGGAACGTCATTAATCAAATCGTATAACTAATGTTAGTTTTTTTTAATAAGTAACAATTTTACATTTTGTAATGTTCAAATGAATACTATTTACGTTACACCAACGGACAATAGAATTCAACTCTGATTGTAATAGATTACAATGCCCACCCTGGGAACATCAGAAGTTACTATTGGGTTGTCCGGAAAATAATGCAGGATTTTGGTATTAAACAAAAAAAAAGAAACTAGTTACTTTAAAGCAATGTTCTTTAATCAAAATAATTTCNCATTCATACAAATGAGTAATCCTGTAAACGTAAACAGAATATTTTATATAGATTTTTTTTAATGAAAACTTAAAATCCTGCATTATTTTCCGGACAACCCGATAATATTTAAGGGGACAAGAATTTCCCACACTTAACAACTTGCCTACGTCCAGGAATAAAAGAATACAACCAGGCTAATATATCAATTACAAAATTGAATCCCTGAAGCTTACTTATTAACGTACTCATACTCATTAAGTGAAGTGAAATCATGGTTTGTTTATAATACGACAAAGCTAGGTGAGATATATTGTATAATACACACTACAAAGCTGTTAAATTTAGTAAAAGTGATTAAAGCTAAAACTATGTATGTTCTGATTATAATTTTGATTATAATTTGTATTTTGTATTTATTAATTTATTTTTTATTTATTTGGGGAAATCGAACTCGTTCCTTGTAAGAAAGGTCAGTTAAATCTGCGAGTATTAAAAATAAAGCGTTTCAACTCAATTCCTCTCTCTCTCTCATTCTCTCTCTCTCTCTCTCTCTCTCTCTCTCTCTCTCTCTCTCTCTCTCTCTCTCTCCATCTATCTATCTATGATTTTTTTTCTCTCTCTCTTTCGCTCACTCTCTCTCTCTCTTTCTCTATTTCTCTCTCTCTCTCTCTCTCTCCAACTATCTATTTATGATTTTTTTTCTCTCTCTCTCTCTCTCTCACCATCTATCTATCGTTGATTTTATCTCTCTCTCTCTCTCTAACTATCTATCTATGATTTTTTTCTCTCTCTCTCAACATCTATCTATCTTTGATTTTTTTCTCTCTCTGTTTCGCTCTGTCTCTCTTTCTCTATTTCTCTCTCTCTCTCTCTCTCTCCAACTATCTATCTATGATTTTTTCTCTTTCTCTCTCTCTCAACATCTATCTATCTTTGATTTTTTTCTCTCTCTCTTTCGCTCTTTCTCTATTTATTTCTCTCTCTCTCTCTCTCTCTCTCTCTCTCTCTCTCCCTTTTGCCTCACTCTCACCCTCACCCTCGATCTATCTATCTATATTTCTCTCTCTCTCCCTCTCTCACTCTCTCTCTCTCCAACTATCTATTTATGATTTTTTTTCTCTCTCTCTCTCACCATCTATTTATCGTTGATTTTTCTCTCTCTCTCTCTATTTCGCTCTCTCTCTCTCTCTCGTCTCACTCTAACCCTCACCATCGATCTATCTATCTATATTGTACTTCTCTCTTTCACTCTCACTCTCTCTCTCTCTTTCTCTTTCTCTCTCTCTATCTCTCTTTCTCTCTCTATCCAACTATCTATCTATAATTTTTTTTCTCTCTTTCTGAACATCTATCTATCTTTTATTTTTTTCTCTCTCTCTTTCTCAACATCTATCTATCTTTTATTTTTCTCTCTCACTCTCTCTCTCTCTCTCTTTCTATCTATCTATCTCTATCTCTCTGTAACCCTGTATTAATTTTTTTCTTTTGTTATTTTTCTTTCATTCTTTCAGAGTTTTTCTTTCTTTCTCCAACTCATTCACGCTTCCTCTTACCTTTTTCGATATTGGGATGTAAGAACTACTTCAAACAAATGAAACCTTTGAAAAAACATGGTACTAAAAATGTGGGATTAATTGTAAAGGAAAGTATTATCCGCTGTTCTTGGTAGCCCTAGGATTGTAAAAACATATTGTAAAAATTCTTGTGCAAAGTTTTGTTTCACAAGGCATGCTATTTCTGTACATAATTTCTTTAAGATTTTTAGCTCATACATCTTTCCTACCAAAAAATGATTTGAAAACAGAACAGGCTTCTTGTAAATTAACCATTAGCACTTCATTATGCTTAAAGTTTATACGTGTTTTCCCCTGAATTATGTTAATTACACTTGCCAAGTTCTCTAAAGCATTTTTTATTATTATAAAGTTCCATATGCTTAATTTTAAGTTTGTTGTTCTACACGTGAAAAGTGGTGGCTGTAAGGTAGCCCAGAAAAGCACATAAGATGGTAAAATTAGTGTGGGAGAGCTTCACCCTGCTCTTAGTGCTTCTATTATTCACACTCCGTGATCCTAACATTTGTTACCTTTATAACATGAAAGGTGTGAAATAAAAACAACATGATGCGGCTTGATGAAAACATTAAGTTATAAAAGACAATCTATTTTTATGACAGCGGAAAATCTCAGCTTTCCCTCACTTCGAAATATTTTCTTAATAATCGTGCCATCGAAATCACCGTTCTCCGATTAAACTAAATGTAAAACCAACCCATTTTGTTTAAAATTGAAATAAAAAGTCGGATTTTTAAACTAACAGACAAAACATATTTTCTGTATGACAAGCCATTTCATAAAGGCCGCAAAAGCGGCGTGCACAATCAATAAGGCAGAGAGTTCCGACGATTGAGGAGGCAGAAGAGCAGGACAGCGGCAGGCCTAACAGGGAACCACTCTCTGCTACCAGTATTTATATCGTTGTGAGAGCTTATGACGTTGGGTATTAATCTAATTATCAAACAATAAGTCAATAACCATTAAACATAAAAGGTTCTTATATTAATAACAAATAATTGAATAAAAAAAATCGTATAAATGGTTACAAAGAATTTAGGAAGGAAAAGAGAATATTTTCTTATGATTGCAAAGTACTTTGAACAATTAAGTATAAAGTTATTTTTCGATATACTTTTCACCAGACAACATATAAGGTAGAAAGTAGCGAACCTTGTTGAATTGAGCACCACCCGACAAGAATTCTACACATGCAGTTTTTTAGTCTTTGAGCACATCACACTTTTTTTTTAACTTTCTTTTATAACGTTGCAAGCGATCGAACGTAACTCCAATCCAGCGTGGCTCCCTGTTAGGCCTGCCGCCGTTCTGCTCTTCTGCCTCCTCAATCGTCGGAACTCTCTGCCTTATTGATTGTGCATCCGCTTTGGCGCCTTTTATGAAATGGCTTTTCATATCTGTTAAATTAATTTGATATGATCGAACAGTGAGGGAATAGATAAAAACGCATATAGGCACAGTGTAAACAACCTATAATAGGCAGACACTCGGAAAAGTGATGTGTTCAGCCGTAGAAAATGATTTCATAACTTCAATAGAAATATTGTATCAAATTGTTTCACCCTTTTAATACTCAATCATTTTAACAAGTATTTCATTGGTTTAATATTAATGGTAGTTACAATACAATTAATGGTAGTAGTTTAGAGTATTAATGGTGGTTACAATAATTAGGTTAATTCATCTAGTGATGTATAGTTTTAATAAAATTAAACAAGATCGTTACAATAGGTTAATAAATAAATGGTTTACAAAATTTCTTGCTGACAACGTGGTTCTTTTTTCTATGATTTTTTCCCCCATTTCGCATCTTAATTCACTGCTAGCAACCCCCTTTCAACTCCCATTACACTCCGTGCTTGGGCGAGGGGATGATTTATAACTAAAATTCCAATTAGGAGCTAGTGAAGTCTAGAGCTAGTTTGTCATTAATCAGGCCAACGGTAGCGGGAAATTAAGCGGTGAAATTTATTTTGCCTGAGGATTAATTAGAACAGTTCCCGAGGATGGGAGCTCGCGAGAAATTCCAAAACCGAGAAATTATTATGCATATTCACGTGTTTAAATATATATTTTCCTTTTTTTAATTATTTCATCGCCCAAATAGAAATATAAACACAATAACGAGACAATTGTGTTCTAATTATTGTTTGCCAATGTTTGAAAATGAAATTATAAAATGCGAAAAAAAATTTAATTTTTTAAATTAAAGTAATTCCTGTCAGAAAAGAGAGCTTAACGTTCAACTTTCTCGTTTGAGTGTCCTGACGAGGAGTCAAACCTCATTACAATATTGCTGGGCTGGGATTCGAACCCAGGACCGCTAAAGTGGCAAATACTAGTCGGACGCTCTAATTAATCGGCCACCGAGTCGCCAATTCTTTTAATTATTAATACACTAATTGTTGTAATTCGTTCAATTGGAAGATAATTACTACAAAATATATTACAAACATGTAATTTACACGGTGCGAAACAAGTATGATATTATTGAATATCTGTAGTTGGTTCGATCATCCTAGTATTCAAATCTTCGCTGAGATCTTTCAGAAATGTTTCGGCATCCAACCGTTTTCACAAGATTGTGAGAGTATGAAAGAGAAGTTTAACAAAAGTGAATAATTGAGATAGAGAGAGAAGAAAAAGGAAATAATGCCACAATAGGCAAACAGACAGTCTGAAAGAAACAGACACGGAAAGTGAGAGAGACAATAAAAGTTAAATCATCACTCGAGTTTCTTGCATTTCCTTTGGTTATTACTGAGACATTAACCCATTAAAACAGATCGAATCCTGGCGGTTCAATGATGCTTGCAGCAGGGGAATTCGGGGAATATACTCAAAGATTTAGTCTGTTTTCTGGGCTTAATCCAGTTTTGCAATTTTTTTCACCAACCAAAGTACAAGATAATTTATTAATCATTTATTACGTTAGGTTAGTTATAAACCAGGATATGTAAATAAGAAAAAAATTAAAAATACAGAGGCAGGGCGAGATTGTACGAAATCACGAAAAATTAATACTTCAAACTTTTAGGTTTTATTCAGAAATCGTGAGATGGGGTCTGGTGTAATGTAGGTTTCACAAAAACATTTTCTTTATCGTGCCAACGTTTCGATCTATATTGAGATCATCTTCAGGGCTTGGGATTTACCAACATTGTTTAAATTTAACAAATACATGTAGGAGTGGAAAAGTGAGTTTATACAATGCAAAATATATTTTTTATATTCAATCAATGTATTTCTACTAACTCAAAGTGTTTGTTTTCTGCGAATATTTGGATAATTAATGTGAACGTACAAAAGTTAACTTTCATTGAATATAAAAAAATATTTTTTTGCATCGTATAAATTCACTTTTTTCATCTTACATGTATTTGTTAAATTTAAACAATGTTTGTAAATCCCAGGCCCTGAAGATGATCTCAATAAAGATCGAAACGTTGGCACGATAAAGAAAATGTTTTTCTGAAACCTACATCACACCAGACCGCATCTCACGATTTCTGAATAATTATCGATGAACGATCACTAATCTCCACACACTTTTAGGTTTTGTCCATTTATCTAAAACGGTTGTACTTTGAATATATAAAATCTAACTGACCATAATTCTTATTCCTAACGTAACCCTAAATAACCTTCATACAATTAAACGTAACCATTTCTAGACTAACCCAAACTTATGCGAACGCACTGACAACGCGGGAATCATCTCGCTAAATGATTTGTAAATCTAGATCAAAAAATATATACATGTTAAATAAAGATGGTAAAATGAGAGAAAAATATAAAGAGAGAGAGGGGGAGAGAGAGCGAGACGGAGAAGGAAAGAGCAAAAGAGTCATATACGAAAAATAAAAATGGAGAAAAGGACACACAGCGAGATAAAGAGATATCGAGAGGCAGCCAAATAGGGAGATAGAGTGAGAAAAAATGTGAGAAAAACAAAGAGATGTAAAGAGGGGTAGAGAGAGAAAGAGAAAGAGTGAGATGGAAATAATGCCACAATAAGAAAGAGACAGACAGAGAAAGTAGCAAAGCAATAAACAGGCAAAAGGAAAAAGAGACACAAAATGAGAGAGACAAAAAAGTAAAATGATTAACTCAAGTGATTTCCTTTTTTCCAAAAAAATGCCTAAATTAATAAATTTTGTTAAAAACAAAAATAAATAAAGTAATGCCCATTCAAGGATTAAATGAAATAAAATTGAACAATTTTTGTCGTTGAATGAGACTTGTGCAAACAAACTAGAATTTTCAGCGGCACGTTCAAATCAGGAATAAACGACGGAGAAGGCAGGTTAGGAATTTTTCCTCCAATCACATCGAGAGTGGAAAAAATAGGAAGAACAACAAAACCCTCGGCTTTGAACGTGTAGAGAAAAGGCAAACAAGGAGTCTCGAGAGTTTTTTCATTACGTCAACCTCAGAGGGAAAAGCCAAACACGGCCTTGTCTGTCGTGTGAGACGGGAGCCGGAATGATTGCGGTCGGACGATCTCGACTTTCCGCCTGAATTCCGACGATTGGAGCGTACCATTACAATATTTAGCCAATATAAAAATTTCAAAAAAACCTAATAATATTTAGATTATGTAAGAAATTCAGAAGCTCTAAGTCACATCATCATCGGAAAATTGTTCATTTGGTAATTATATTAAATTTTGCTTCTTTTCTTTCTTCAATCTTTTAAAAATGTAATTTCTTTAATCCATTTGTGAGTTTGCACAACGTTTCCTTCATTAAAAACTACTATTTTTATTCCATATTTTTTTCTGTAGTATTACATTCAAAATTCTGTACGTATCTATTCTTTACGCATTGCTGTATTTTTGCCAAAGTGAATCATAATTGTCTAATTTTAAAACCTGTTTAAAAATATTTGTTTTATGAACCTAGAGTTTTTAATTGTTTTTGCAGCTTGTCAGATATATTTGCTAAACCTAATAGAAAGTATATTAAACCAACCCCTTTTCAGGGGGGGGGGATAAGCTGCCATTTGACGTCAGCCGTTTCGAACTTGGTGCCAAAAGACGATTTAAAAATTCACGACCGCTTTCCTTTTACGCACTTTGGAAAAAAACAAGAGCGCCGTTGGAAAAGTTGTTCGACGGTCAGATATTCAAGCGCGTTAGTTTCCTGGCAAATGGTCCAAACAAAGTCCTCTCAAAAATATATATTATTTAGAAAGTTTCATCGTCTTGGGAGCTGCCAACATTTCTTCTCCTGGTATGAAAATAAATATTTCCATTATGACTCGCCCTTCATCAATGTTAATATTTAATCTTAGACCATTATTCTGTTTTCCCAAGTTTAATCTTTCCAAAATGACTTCATATATTTCGAACTTTATATTTTAAAGCCGCTGTAAGTTTTAAAAGCGTATCAGCAACAAAACAAGAAAAAAATATTACAGAAAATCTTGTTTATTTTCATCGTTTCGACTTAAAAATAGGTTTTTGTTCTATCAAACATCAGAAGGTAATTCATATAATATGGCTTGACAAATAAAGGATAAAGACATGTTACTCTATATGTCACGTAAGGTGTACTGAAAGTCTCACTGAGCTTTTGATTTTGTTTTATACAAAAATACCTCGACACGAAAAGCCACAAAAATTAACATTATATTTGTACGTTATAATGTAACCAACAATGGATCTTGTGCATTAAATAACAGTACCTCTAATAAACAGGTTTTGTACAAAACAATAAGCCCAATAAGCTTATAAACGGATTTTGATTATAATTTTATAATGATGAAAATGTAATGTTTATCAAAACTCACGACAATCAAAAATCCTTATTAACAACAATTTCATCAATTATACTCAGAAATAGAAGTCTCATTATGCAGACTGAACAATTGTTTAAAATTTTATGTTCCGTTAAAATAATTATTGGAAGTGGACTTAAATAAAAAATGTTAAAAAAGTTAAGGAGTGGATGTTTGAAGTAAACAATTCAATATGAAAAATTTAACATTTTACATAAAGACAACCCTTACACGATCCACTATCACGAATAACACTACAAAAATACTATCAAACACGGACAAACCGACTACACATCCGTTCAATTCGTTCACGGCACTTTAAAATAGCCTTCAAAAACTATAAAACTATACGCAATTAAAGATCTCACACCAGTAACAAATAAATATGATGTAATTTACAAAATCAATTGTATAAATTGTCTGGCAACTTATATCGGAATTACATCCCAATGTATGGATAATAGGGAAAAAACATATTTATGATTGCAAAAACCCAAACAAAATTGTACAGCACTTACTACCCAACATTTTGAACATCAACACAATTTCGATTTCAACAAGCCAAAAATATTAAACACAGAACAAAACAAACATAAACGTAACTTTTCAGAAATGGTTTACATCAACAGAGCTAAGCACAGCATCAATTACAGAACATATACATGTAAACGCAGCCGCAGCTACGCTAATATCATAAAACAAATCCAATATCAATAGCAAACATATAATACACAAACTTTATAATAAACATATAAAACCATCATTACATTTCACACATCAAACAATTCTGCATAGTCTACATCCTGAACAATTTATCTCTTTTTCCCCTAATAATCCTGTATATAATAATCCTGAAAGGCTAACCAGGCTCGAACCATTACCTTTTTATCCATTGTCAGTCCCTTTTACATCAATGAAGCCAACTTATCATAGAAAAATTTACTTCTATTCTTACTTCCTTATTCACACCTTTCAAATCAAACATATATAAACAAAAAACATTAAAAATCGCACTAACATCTCAACACTACACACAGCAGTGTCACGACTAAACAGAAAACACACACTTTGGTGAGTCCAAATACTTTGATTAAACTTAAGAGATCTATATACTTCTTCACTTTGGCAATTCATGTCGAGAGACGTGGTTGTAGAAGTCCTTCAACCTGATGATGAGCTAAAAGGCTCGAAATCCGGATCGTTGTAAAACAACTTACTGTGAGTACGAACTATCTTTTAAAAAAAGGATTAAGTTGGTCAATTCACCACTAAAACGTAAAATGGATTAATAGTTAACTTTAACTTAACCTGTCACCTGCTTAAACCTACCTAACCGATGCCCACTCGAAGGTAATACAGCATCAGTGACGAAAAATGTATATATCCAGTACAAAAAAATATCAATATTAGTAGAAAAATCGTAATCCCTCTCTCTCTCCCTCTCACTCTCTCTCTTTCTCTCTCTCTCTCTCTCTCTCTCTCTCTCTCTCTCTCTCTCTCTCTCTCTCTCGCTCTCATGCATTCAAAAAGCTCCCAATGAAGTTTGCACAAACGACAGACCACATCGGTGAAGACTGTTGCACTTGAATGAACGACCAGTCAACAATCAGGACTCCATTTGGTTATCCAATGGTATTCATTACTACGTGGAGCTTTTTCCTTCTGTCAGTAATAAACTAACTTGAGAATTTAGAGGTTAAAAATGGAAATTGTTCCATGCATAAAACCATGAACATTGATTGGAAACCAGGAAATTTGCCTCTGAGCAAAGAGCGGAAGTTTTTTCATATTTCTATACATTTCAAACGATCTAGAACAGTACAGAAACTTTGAGACGTTTATTGTTTAAAACATTCCATTATCCAACATGATAATATTAAAAAGAGAAATTTTATTCAGCCAAGTCTAAGGATTGAGGAAAATAACAAAAAGGACAACTTTGCGAAAGACGACGTTATTATTGAACTAAGATGAGCTTCCTTTACGTTCTTAAAAGGTATGTAATAGACTTATCGGAAAGTAAATCTTGGAAGTTATGAGATGTAAGTGGTTCAAATCAGAACAAGATTACCATACGAGGAAGTTCATATCCACCGTCAGATCGTAAATTCTGTTCGGATCGATGCGGTTTTTCTTCTTTTCTCTTAAATAAGATAATTATCGAGAAAAAAATATTTATAAAGTTTTTGGTTTTTATGACATCCTTTCAAAGAAAATCTAATCTATTTTAGATCGAGACAATTTTAAAACCGAAATTTCGTCATTTCAATGGATTATTCCGTTATTTACGAGTACATCTGTTACCTTGTGATAACAATTAAAATAATTACACTGTCAGTTTGCAACATTAAAGGACGAACATCAGTCGGACAGGCAAGTAGTTTCGTATCCAGACAAGGTAACTTGTTAACACAAGTTGATGGCAGAAGGAGAACGAAGTCGCTGAGAAGCAAGGTAATTAGCAAGGTAGAGAAGCCGAGAAGCAAGTCATTAGTACCCTTGTGGAGGGGTCGCTTCTCGACCATTAGCCGACAGCATCCCAAAGCTTGCCACCCTAGTACAAATATTTAATATTTTAAGGCTTATCGGGCCCTTTGAAAAATCCTAATCGAATTAGCTTTGGAATAAAAACTTTGGTTTAATACCGCCGTTTGATTTTACGGTATAACATAATTAACTAAAATGTATATAAACTTATCAAACTGATTTATTTAAGATGTATTGAAAAAATAAAATCCATGGAAAGCATTTCTATTATAACAAATAGGACTGAAAGCTAGCAAGTGTTTAACTAATTAAAGATACAAATTTATATAAAAAATCCTCTAAAAATTTTTCTTTTATTTCTCGGATATTGGACTGAGTGAACAATAGATATGAAGAATAGGATGAAAAGATAAAAAAAAATATTTGAAAAACTTTACAATTTAAAGTTTTTACTAATACAAACGCACTCACTGAAAATGGATGTGCATAATTTACTATACAGATTGCTTTTTGATTAGGTGAATTTTGAAAAAATTAGTTCGTATTTTTTCTTCAAGCTTCCAAAGATCCCGTTCATCAGGATCAAAAAACTAATCCTAACAAGGTTAACAAATATAATTTATTTATTGGGTTGTCCCGAAAACAATGCGACTTTATGGCTATAAAATGCATTCAAAAAGATTTTAAAGAGAAAAGATATATTGAAAAGAAAAGATTTCCAACTATATGACACTATGAAACCACCAAATTGTTCATACTCCTAATACATGCTTCGTTTTATTAAATCTAACCGCAGTAATTAAAAAAAATTACTACCAGCCGTCGAATTCCTTATTTGAAAAAATGATTAGGTGAAAAAAGCCTTAGCAACTTTAAAAAAAATTAATTAAGGTTTTTACTTGAGATAAAAAAGTCAGTGTCACGAGCGGGATTCGAACCCACGATCTTCGGCTAGATACGCCGCTGCACTATCACTTGAGCTATCGTGACCTCGATCCACTCGGACACTAACTTCCCATCTCAACCCCACTTTTTGAATTTTCCCTCCTTTTTGCTATTCTTCAAATGTCGTGTAATCGGATTGGATTCTCGACGACAAATGAAAAGGCCACGAAAAGCTTTAGTGAAGTATACTTCATTTTAAATCGTTAAATTCACTAGTTTTCGTGGTCGAGTGGATCGAGGTTGACCACGAAAACTAGTGAACTTAACAAAAATGTATGGTTAAATTAAATTTACAAAAGTACAATATTTTATATTAAAAAATGTTCACTTTAGAAATATAAATGTGAAGTGATAGTTAAATATTGTTTTAAATGATGCTTATGAAAATTAAACTCGACAGAGATTCGTGTGAAAGAAAATAGTACAGGTCATTCCAACTGCCAAATGCACTCGACCCGCAGTCGTTTTTCGTGTGGGATATCGCAGACGACGTGGTCACGAGCACATCTTCTTGTCAACCCTCGTCCTTTCTCTCGGTCTCTCTCATAAAACCTTATTTTGCCCTCCCGGCGTTCCCGGCTGTCAGCTCGTTTCACGTTTTCGTTACTTGACTCCGGCATTCAAATAAAAATGAGAAAGGGTATCCGTCAATCTGCGCCACCACAGCAAAAAATAAATTGTGTTTTTACTTACATCCTTTCTTATCCAAAGAAACATTATGGTTTATACGTTCGCTAAAGAACCAAAATAGCCATTTGGAAGAGAATCGTGCCACTGTTCAGTTTGATGAGGCAAAATCAACCGCTAAACTGTTCGCCGATTAGGGTTACTGTTATTGATACGATACTATCTGACATTCGCCGATATCTGACCCGGCGTTTACGAGATATTTTACAGGGTATCATTTGAAGTGCACAGCCCATTGAACTTCCACTGTTGAATAGCGTTCAGCTCCAGTGAACATTGTTTCGGATGGAACTGTATTAAAGATGTTATTAAACAGACACAACAAGCTTTTCCCAATGTTCATTCATAAAGATATACTAGAAGTCAAATATTTTATGTTTCTAAATAATTTTACAAATAAATGATTAATCTTAACACACAAATTATTAAAATATATGTGTCTTTTAACGAAATTAATGGCTTTCCAGAAGGTTTATTCTATAGTAAATTGTTAACTTCTAATGTTAAATATTTACTATAATGTAAAAGCGAAAATACTTAACCTGTGTTAAATTTAATACCCAACTTAAAATGTATTTGCATTTGCACGAATTGTCCTAATATGGTTTTCATTTCTGCCGTGTATACACTTTCTGAAGGGGGGAATATTTCTATCTCCATTACACTCCCCCACCGACAACCCTTGCCGTCTAGGACCCATCCGAGTATATGTGTCTGGCTCCAATATATTCCTCCATTATTAATTGTAATGTTTTCTTGTATTTTGAGAGGTGTATCGGTCGCTCACCATTCTGCCATATCTTTGGACGAGAATTAGGCGGAGCGTTGGTGGCGTTTCAGGAGGTTACTCCCTTTGCCACAAGTATTTCTTTGGCCCTTATCGCTAAACGTCTCGTTCTTTAACTCAAGCTGAGGGCCTCCTGTCTCCTAGTCTACGAGAACCTTCTACTCAGTGTTCAACACTGGAGGGTAAGATTCCCGGAGGTAGCAGGTGTTGGTGGCCGAGCAACCGCTGTTGATGGGACGGCGGAATCGTCCCCTCCTTTTTACCGCCGTCCGAAGACGGGGTTGTCCATCTTTCTGGAGGAGAAGGCTATAAATGTAGGCATAATTTTTTAGGCTATAGAGGGCATTTTATTACACTCCTTGGTTTTCTGAATTTATTTCTCTTCATTTAAGATCGGACACACATTCGACCTAACATCGTCTGGACCTCGGCAGTTCACGCACCTCGGTGGGTTTCAGTTAACTGTTCCATTTACCTGAACAGTCAATGACATTTCTTTGAAATTTGAAAACCTTCGACGATTGTCCTTCGTGCACACACGAGCATATTGGAAACAGCATCGCAGCGACGCGTGTCCCAGCTTCAAGCATTTAACACACCTTAATGGTGTCGTGGCAAAGAATGGCACTGCAAAACAATGGTAACACCCGAAACTTCGTATTAAAGGAGCTGTCCATCCACACTACCTAGGCCCGATCTATTACTATCAGGGATGGCCTCGATTCTTCTCAGTACCGGCGGCATATCGCCTTGCTACGGCGATTTGTTTTAGACGTTGTTGGAACTAAAATTGAACAACAAAACCTCAATCGGTAGAACGCACCTTAATTGATTAATATAAAATACATTTTTTATATTCGGAATGTATGTTCGAAAAATAATATACATTTATAAAGTAAGGACCAATGTAATATCAGGGTTTTCTCAAAAAATACATATTCCAGAAAATAGATTAAATCGTGTAAAAAGCTCTAGTTTTAAACTTTGCGACAAATACAGTTTTTTAATTTATTGACAAAGTAACCTGCATTTTAATGTGCAGGTCATCATTTCCATTCGATTTTATAAAAATCGGACAGAACCATTTGCACATCGCTATCAATTTTAAGCCAAAATTGCATTTTCAGTTAGCTATTCCATTTACCTGAGCACGGAGTCAATGACATTTCTTTGAAATTTGAAAACTAAGTTTTGGTACCTAAGGTAGGTATAGTTAACTTTAACCCGATTTACAAAACCAATTAATATTGTTTAGCCTACATTTGAGATACAAAAACTTGATATTTTTAAAAATCATGCTCGTTGATCTCTGAACAAGGTGAGGATCTATTTTAAATCGCTATAAGATCATTTATCACACGAATTATAATAATCATAAAATTAATTGTTTCTGAGTAACTCTAAAGAAAATATTCCAACGACCTTAAGAAATTTAAAATAAATAGTAAAACCTAAACAAAATTTCATTTTTGATGCAAAAAGTTATTAGATTTTTTTAGAATATCTAATATTTTTCTGGACCGATTTGTTTAAAATGCCATCACATTTTTAAAAAATCTAAAAGGTGTGATGAAACTCAAATTGAAAAGATACGTTACCGTTTGAAAACTAATAAGTTGATAAGTAGTAACAAGTAATTGATTCCTGCAATTCTAACTTAATTAAAAAATTACAAAAAGTAAAATATTATTGTATTAACACCGTAATAGAAATGTATAAATGCTCAGTACTAGCAGTTAATAATAAAGGAATACATAGATAATACAATCCTGAAATTACGATCGTCAGTACAAATCAGTAAAAAATATACAATACAACGAAAATATTAATACGTGTGTAGTAATACGTGTATTAATACAATTAATTAACGTTTTTAGTTGAGATAAAAAAGTCAATGGCACGAGCGGGATTCGAACCCACGATCTTCGGCTAGATACGCCGCTGCTGCACTTGAGCTATCGTGACCTCGATCCACTCGGACACACTTCCCATCTCAACCGCACCATTTGAATTTTCCCTCCTTTTTGCCATTTTTCAAATGTCGTGTAATCGGATTGGATTCAATAAATTGTGTTTAATATCTTAACTTTGTGTCGTAGCAAAGCTTTTAGATTTAATGATATTCTGCCAAATTTTATTATGGATGTAAATCTCCAACATTTGTTACTTAAAAAGCAGTAAATGACTTATGTAAATTATAAGGTGATAAATAAAGATTATACGGAGATCGTGAGATGCGGTCTGGTGTGACGTAGGTTTTAGAAAAATATTTTCTTTATCGTGCCAACGTTTCGATCTTTATTGAAATCATCTTCAATGCCTGGGATTTATAAACATTGTTTAAATTTATCAAAAACATGTAGGATGTGAAAAAAATGAATTTATACAATGCTAGAAATTTTAGTTTCAATCAAAGTATTTGTACTCACTCAAAGTGTTTGTTTTTTGTGTATATGTCATCATTCTTGTGTGTCGTGTTAAGAGTGCCAGTGAGATATTGATGTTTTATTTACGTTGTTTATATACGTTGTATTTTGAATGGGGTGGGGAAGGATTTCGGGATAGAAAGACATTTTTATATGAGGAGTCATGTGATAAATAATTTTAGACAAAGTTGGAAAGAAATTCGAAATTGCTTGTAACCTTAAAAAGGAATAATGCATATATAAAATATATTAAAACAGTTACAAAATTATTTAAAATCCATTGTAGTTAATAAAGCTTGGCTTGTTTTTTGAGGCATATTTAATATGTAAAAGTGTGAAGACTAGCAATATGATATGAAATAATTTTTGTATTACTATTTATAAAAAAATATATGTAAAAAATGGCCAAGTTTTCGGACTCAAGTATTTTTATTAAATTTGTACTTTCTATTTCAGGCAATAAAGGAAATGTGTGGTTGAAAATATAAGAGCTGGAATAGGAGAAATATGAAACCGACAAGTCGCCCCAAGGAACAATTGCGTTGTGGCTAACAAAAGGAAAGGGAGAGGTCGTGAGTGAGTGAGCCGACCGGTTAGGAAAGTATGGAGGGTGTGGAGAATCGGCCGAGGGAAATGCTACGGGCTGGATGATGTCGACCTTAACCAGAAGTTTTCGAAAAAAGCTTTCCCACCTAAGCTGGAAAAGTCGGTCTAAACAACTAATCCACTTTCGACTACAATACCACAACCCGAACCTTCCCATTTGTCCTTCTACTGAGCGGTAAAGTTGAATAAAGCCACGTGGTTTTTTTTTTTACTTTTTTAATTCTCGTTGCAATTCGGCTTGCACTGTTTGTACAAATCACAAGGTTATTCCGACCTTTCTGCTTTATTTTTTGCATACAGACCTCTTCTATTCCTAATTAATTTTAAGCATAAAATCATACGTAAACCAGCACCCATATACGATATATATTTAAATAAAACTTTCTAAATATGTAAATAATTTTGATTAGGAAGTCTAACATCAATTAAAATTTGCAGGAATCAATGAGATATTATATTATAACATTTATTTACGCAAATAAAAACGTTTTAAGAAAGAATTAAGGCTGACCAGAATTTACGTGAAGCTATCAATTTTCAACCACCAAAAGCAGAAAAAGGAGTTTTCCAATTGGCCTTTTAAATATTAACCACGTTCCAGAAAACTGGTTTACATGCAGCTAACATTTTGTTGTTTGGTGAGGTATTCCACAAATTTTCCCCGCGTTTTCACTGATAAAGAGGTGAATGCAAGTGATTGTTATTGACCATCTAATTCCAGGATTTTGAAAAGGGTTCGGCTTCGTTTTCCGCCTCAAACGTCGGTCAATTATCAGGCTAGCTTCGCTCTGCACGGCAATCATTAACAATTGTTAATTACTTAAACTGTATAAATTATATAGCGGCAGTGTTAAAGTAGTTAGTTTACATATCGAATATAAAAAATACACAACTAACGTAGGTTGATGAGCTACTTGCTACCCAAACAAAACAACAGTTTATTTTGTTTATTGGACCTAACTGGGGGATCCAAAAACGCCTGTAGTTCATAAAATTTAACACGTCCACTTGATTTTATTAGATTGTACTGATACTAACAATCAAACAATTACAAGAATGCGTTGATCTGAAATAAAAACCGGTCCTCTACAAAAGGCATATTTTCTTTTTCATAACGTCACACCTGCTGTTATGCCATATTTCCGCGAGTAGACATCTTCGCTACAATGCTACAGCAATCGTTACATTTCTTCTACTGATTACTTTTCCTCAATTACGCTTAGCCAAATGTAAGTTTTCTCTATTATTTTTTCCTGTAAAATTGATTTTCTGTTTTAACAAATATTAACACTAAAAATTAAAATTTTATTATTTTTATAGCTATGCCATTCATCTTTACTCAAAAGAGTTTTATAACGTTTTTTTTTTCTTTTTACTGCCAATCTCAAATGAACAGATGTTTCCTCCGCTGGGAAAAATGAGCAAACACCAAATTTGTATCAATGAATTAACAAAGGAAAAGGCGTACTAGATGCAAATTTAAAAAATAAGCACTTTGACAATCAGGTTTATTTAAAAAATAATAATTTAAAAAAACCTTTATACGCATAGAAAACAATGTAAACTAAAGTAGTAGTGAGTAGAAATACTTTGAGTAAATATATAAAATATATTTTGCATTGTATAAATTCACTTTTCCACATCCAAAATGTAATTGTAATATGTAAACAATGTTTGTAAATCCCAGGCCCTGAAGATGATCTCAATAAAGATCGAAACGTTGGCACGATAAAGAAAATGTTTTTCTGAAACCTACATCACACCCGACCGCATCTCACGATTTCTAAATAAATAAAAAAGTAAACTAAAGAACTCACTTTTTCACTCATAATCAGTGCTAATCGATTATACAAACATTTCTGTTTGCTTTTAGCAAAAAAATGTCTTCTTTATCGGGGCTGTAGGAAGGCTGTATTTATGTCTTTTATCTCCCCCACCTGAGAGATGCGTCTGATCTCATGCTGATAAGCGTCACATATTGAATGTTTGCAATAAATATTTGCTATTTTGCATTGTACGACTCGGTTTATACACCTCGAAAGTATGTACCACGGATTGTAAATTAGAGGGTAAAAGGATTTCGTGAATCCTCGAAAAAAGCGTAGACTTTGACGTCATGATTGACGGGGAGAGCGAAGTTAAGGATTAGCCTGATAATTGACCGACGTTTGAGGCGGAAAATCGAAGCCGAACCCTTTTCAAAATCCTGGAATTAGAAGGTCAATAACAACTTACATTAACCTCTTTATCAGTGAAAACGCAGAGTAAATTTGTGGAATATCTCACCAAACAACAAAATGAATTATCTTAGCTGTATGTAAACCAATTAAGGCTACCTTTTTAGCCATTTATTTTGACAACTGCTGATAGTAATGAATTTTTTGTAGTAAAGTGGCTTGCTCTTTTGTACCAACTCAGCAGAGCCAAAGAAAATATAGTGAATGCTGATTGTTTTTTTGCATTGAAAGATCAATATAAAATTCACAAATGTCAAATTGTCGTAAATGTGAGGCAGTTGAGCCAACAATACTTAGCTTCGCTAAAGAAGATATGTTGATAAAAAGTAGTAATATTTTTTGGAAATTACAGTTAAACAACACACACACATTAACACATATTTGGTTGGTTAAACGAAATACGGTTTATTTGCAATTTTCATTGAATAATAAGTTTTTATTTGTTTAAGTTTACAGCATTTAGTGCAGACTGGTGGTAACTAATCATGAGTAATACATATTTAATTAGCCCGATTCTTATGGCTAACAATTACGGCAGTAATAAGACCCAGAATAACCCATGGATCACTAATCTAGTGGAACAAAGCTCAACAAAAAGTAGCTACCCAAACATTAGGCAGCATACAAAGACTAGCAAACCTATGTATCACAGGAGCAATGAGAACAACCCCTACAAGTGCATTAGAAACTCTACTAAACCTACCTCCACTGGAAATATTCATACAAGGAGAGGCCAGGAAAAGCTCACCGGCTTCAGAAACAATTAAATTGGAAAGGAACTAAACAATTCGGGTACACAACCGTAATCAACAAAATCAGACAACCATTAATAGGAATGGGGACTGATTATATGATCTCGGAAACATTCTTCACAACTTCTACAAAATCTCAACGGACTATAAAGGAAAGGTAGAACAAAGGAGAGCATTAGATAAAATGATATGGTATACAGATAGCTCCAAAACAAACGAACGAACCGGATCATAGGTTTTCTGTACAAGCCCAAAATATGGGCACTGAAACTCATTTGGGAAATACACTTTGGTCTTTCAAGAAGAAATACATGCCATCAATGCTTGTGCCCTGGAAAATGTTAAAAGAGGTTACACTGGCAAAAAAATCCTCATAACATATGATAGCCAAGCAGCTATCACAGCATTAGCATGTAAAAAAAATCACATCAAACATAGTCAGTGCATGCATTCAAAATCTCCAAAACCTGGGGAAATCCAACTTGATGATGTCTTGGGTGCCAGGGTACCGGGGAATTTTGGGTAACGAGAAAGCGGACAGTCTGGCCAGCGGAGAACCTGCAAGACCATACACAGGCCCCGAACCTTGCACCGAAACTAGGGATAACAAAAACAAATATAGAATCCTCCATCGCAGAATAGATCCAAACAAAACAAAACGAGAAGTGGATAAACTCTAGCAGTGCTAGACATAGCAAACTTATGATGAAACAACCCTCACCAAAACTGGCGAAAGCATTTGGAGAGGGCCAAACTAGTGGAGTGGTAGGACTACTAACCCGTCACTGGAATCTGAGAAAACATGGGTATACACAACGATGATCCCATTTGCAGATTATGTAATGAGGCGGAGGAAACAGCCACTCATATCATCTTCGAATGCAAAGCAACAGCTCAACAGAGATTTAACCTAACGGAAAAAACATAGGTAATCAAATTGAAGCAACGACAGACAATGACCTGATACTTCTAAAGAGAAGGATTGAATCTATTGCGCTGAACTAAAGAACTAGGAAGGTACAATAGGCCAGAAGGCTGCAGTGCCAGGGGCGCGCAAACCCCGCTTCCTAGTATCCTTTTTACCATACCATACCATACCATGGCTAAAAATTTGCTGATCAAATTATTTTTCCAATAGTAGAATTTTCCAGAAGTAAAGTAATTTTTTAATGATTAATTTCCTTGCTAAGACAGAGGGGGCTATTTATAACTAAAGAAATAAGCGAAGAATAATTTATCAACTGTGATCATCTGGCTTGGAAAATGTAAGGATTTTGGTTGAAATGATGAAAGCTAGAGTCACGAGCGGGATTCGAACCCACGACCTTCGGCTAAATATGACGGTGCTCTAACACCATCACGATTTCGATCCGCTCGGACCCTCCTTCCCTTCCATAAAAAGATTAATTAATTTAAAGAAGTAATTTGGTCTATATACCACTAAATATAATGGGTTTAATAAGTAAAACGAAGTTAAACTTCACTAACAACTCCCCGTGGCCACTTCACATGTCGCCAATAATCGAATCCTGATTACCCGACATTTGAAAAATGGTAAAAAGGAGGGAAAATTCGAAAGGGTGTTGAGATGGGGAGTTGTCTGAGTGGATCGAAGTCACGATAGCTCAAGTGGTAGAGCATCGGTGTATTAACCGAAGTTCGTGGGTTCGAATTCCGCTCATGACACTAGCTTTCATCATTTCAACCAAAAACCTTATATAAAAAGATTAATTAATTGAAAGAAATAATTTGGTCAATAGACCACTAAATATAATGGATTTAAGAAAATACACAGGCCCCGAACCTTGTACCGAAACTTGGGATAATAAAACAAAAGGAGAATAGAATCCTCCATCGCAGAATAGATCCAAACAAAACAAAAGGAGAAGTGGATAAACTCTAGCAGTGCTAGACTTAGCAAACTTATGATGAAACAACCCTCAGCAAAACTGATGAAAGAATTTGGAGAGGGCCAAACTCAGAGGAGTGGTAGGAGTACAAAACCCTCACTGGCATTTGAGAAAATATCTGCGAAACATGGGTATATACAACGATGATCCCATTTGTAGATTATGTAATGAGGCGGAGGAAACAGAATTCATATCATCTTCGAATGCGAAGCAATAGCTCAACAGAGATTTATCCTAACGTTCGGAAAAAAACATAGGGAATCAAATTGAAGCAGCGACAGTCAATGACCTGATACTTCTAAGGAGAAGGATTGAGTCTATTGCGCTGAACTAAAGAACTAGGAAGGTACAATAGGCCAGAGGACTGCAGTGCCAGGGGCGCGCAAACCCCGCTTCCTATTGTCCTTTTTACCATACCATACCATACCATGGCTAAAAATTAGCTGATCAAATTATTTTTCCAATAGTAGAATTTTCCAGAAGTAAAGTAATTTTTTAATGATTAATTTCCTTGTTAAGACAGAGGGGGCTATTTATGACTAAAGAAATAAGCGAAGAAGAATTTCTCAAATTTGATCATCTGGATTGGAAAATCGGAAGACATACACTAAAGATCTTTTGGTCGCAATGCAAAAAGGTTAACTTAGTCGACAGATACCGACGAAGAATAAAAAGCATGATATATCATAAATTAGTTCATTCTAAAACGTCAAAAATTGCGGATTTTTATAGCTATATTTCCAATGACCAGAATACTCAACTCTATTGGAAAAGAAATTGCAGTTATAATATTTCACAATTTTGTTTGCCATATTAAGAGTTAAGACCAACTACATTCTTTTTCCAAAAAAACTTTATATATAAACTTTTTATATCTTTTGAAATGTAAACGAATAATTAGAAGATGAAAATTTTGTCATGATTTATATTTGACCTTATAAATTTAGCGGTC
The DNA here is from genome assembly GCF_000648675.2 of Cimex lectularius. Lineage (NCBI taxonomy): Eukaryota > Metazoa > Arthropoda > Insecta > Hemiptera > Cimicidae > Cimex > Cimex lectularius. Next base: position 1,643,967 of record NW_019394227.1, read on the forward strand.
ATAATTGAACATTCGGTTTGAAAATATGGAAAAAAGAGAGAAAATTAGAAAGATTATAGGTTAAGGTGAGAGGTTGGTGTCCGAGTGGATCGAAGTCACGATAGCTCAAGTGGATAGAGCAGCGGCGTATTGAGCCGAAGGTCGTGGGTTCGAATCCCAGTCGTGACACTAGCTTTTCGTCTCAACCAAGACTTTAGATAAAAAGTTATAGTTAATTAAAATTAATTATTGCGTTCGACAAAATAAAATTCTTCAACCAAAAGTCCTACGACATATTGTCATTGCACCTGTTTACCTCACTTTCCACGATATTAACATTCCTTTTTTCAAGAACTGATGAGATTCCACTTTTTATGTTTTAAGAGAATATTGTAGATAGTGATAATGTGACCAGAGTACAGGAGAGATTTGAAAGATGGAACTGACTTAGGATATACATATAAATTTTAACACATCGATGTTCTGAAAATCTTTAGAAAAAGGAATTCAACTCAGAAGTCTTAGAGCTTTACCAGTTAAATTTTAAACCTGGCTTTTGTACGTTAGCTGTTGGCCAAATAAGATTTCTAGGTTTTTAATAATGTTGAAAGTGAATTGGGTGACATTCAGTGTTTAAGTATAGTCACTCGAAATATTACACCTTGTGAAGTACATATATGGAAATATTTTCAAGTATTAAGCAGATCATTATTTAAAAACCAAGAATCATGCTAATTTGAAATATTTTGGAGGATTTAATGGTCAGAATAAGAAGAAACAAGGGAGTTAACTACAAGGAAAAACACTATGTCATTAAGCACATCTAAATCTTATTTATGAAAACAAAAACGAAAAAGATCCTAAAAAAAGAATGATAATAGGTTAATAGTTCAGGATACAAATAAATTCATGCTGAAACGGCATTAGGTCATTACTGGATTCGTCTTCCCAGCAGCTTTGTTGAACTACTCAAACTGGATAGTAAAGACGGACCCAATGCCGGTGCAGCATGACTTCACCGACCCGCAGACCAACCACTTTCATCAGCTACAAATGATTATTTAAAATAAGGTTGTAAACCATTTTAAAGCAGGCTAAAATGATTTAATTAAATCTATTAAAAAGGAGGAAAACGTTATAATAATAGCCATAGATAACATAGTGGCCATAACGTAAATTAAAATTAATTAAATAGCAAAATCTCACTGGCACTCTCGACACGACTCGCAAGAATGGCACAATTACACAGAAGACAAACACTGTGAGTGAGTAGAAATACTTTGATTGAATATATATAAAAAAAAATATATTTTGCATTGTATAAATTCACTTTTCCACATCCAAAATGTAATTGTAATATGTAAACAATGTTTGTAAATCCCAGGCCCTGAAGATGATCTCAATAAAGATCGAAACGTTGGCACGATAAAGAAAATGTTTTTCTGAAACCTACATCACACCAGACCGCATCTCACGATTTCTAAATAAATATCAATTAACGGTCACTAATCACCACACATTAAAATTAATTGCACACAGATTGTAAGAAAGATGTGTCACCGTTTTAATAAGAATCAGTTTTTCATCAGCAAAGTTTATTTTCTTTTCATACGATTATGATAAAAGTAATTTGCAATGCTTTTCTTTAAAAAAAAACTATAAATCAACAATTTAAAGTCGATTCGTTTAAATAAAAATTGATGTTTGATTATACCCGTCATCTTTCGATATTACGAGGGGAATTTAATTATCTTCCATCCTTTCCTTATCATCTCCTATTTTCCTCGTGCTTACATTTATTTTCTTCATTTAACTTTTATCTAAATTAAGGACTCAGTTTAATACGAAACGATTAATATTTTGCTATCCAATTTCATAAATAGTTTAAACGACAGCTTTCGTCAAATTTATTCACGGTATTGAATATAACTTTATAAGAAAGTTCATAAAATTAATATAATATATATGAAGATTTGATTTTTCTTTTTTAAAACGTGTCTTCCGATTTAATAAAAGGTTTTGTTTGAAGTTACGTTAGTTAGTTAATTTTGCGTGATAAAAGTTAGTTGATAGGTTTTGGGGGGAAAATAGTCCTTTGCCTGCTAATATAAAATTACAAATACTTTCTCTTTGAAATACTAGGAAAAAAGGACTCCTTGAACCGGCGAAATTGGTACAACAAGATAAAAACTAAGCCTAACTCAATCTCTTTATTTCAACGTTTGATCTTATACTAAACTAAAAAATCGATGCTACCAACTTTATTTGATATACGTGATAATTACATTAACCGGAACACGTCTCGCTATTAATTACTTAAAGTAAAGACGTGTTTATCTCAGCTCGATTAATTGACCTGCTTTATAAACTTTATTTCAGTCGGATCTCGTAAAAAGTGAGCACACAGTAAGTCGTCTCACTAGCCTGTACGATCGTGAAGTTTCGACCAATTTCACCCAAACTGCCAGAGGGATGTGGGCTCAGACCTTGTAGCTCATCAACACCTTAGATATCGGAAATATATTCTCTACCATCCTTGCATACTTTGCCGATTAAAAATGTCACATAATAGCTTCCTTGGTGCGCCAGATACAAGTCCAACGAATGGTAGAATGGAGCCAACTTTAGAGGAAATATTAAAGAAAATAAATGGAGCCAAGTTCATATCCTCCGAAACAAAACCGACATTTATTCCTCATCAACATTTTTATGCCTAAAATCGACTGGGAATGCTACCTTGGGTAATACATTGACTCACGTACAACTTGGAACCGACAGATAAAATTAAAAAATAGGAAATGAAAAACTGACGTTTCCGAGTAGTGTATAAACTATTTAGAATCGAAAATATCAAAAACAAATAAATAGATCCTCTATAAAACACCAAAAAAACCGATTTGGGCAAATGGTGTGGAACTATGGAGCGCCGTTAAACCTACCAATATACAAAGAATTCAGTCCTTCCAATCTTCAGAGCCATCCAACAATTCGTAGTTAATGCTCCCTACTATGTCTCCTCCACCCTCCATAACGACCCCTTTTGTAAATAAATTATTTCCCACGAAATTTTCTATGACCTAAGAAAAACACTACGCTCACCCCAACCTATTAGCCAAATCTGTATCGAACGTGATACATCCTTATAATCCCATCAGACTCCTAAATGGGAGATGGCCTCGGGACCTCCTAGCTAAGCACTAACCATCAAGTGAAGTTGGGAGAGAAACAAAGGTTGTAAATCCCTTCAAGGCATTCACTGTACAAATGCCATTTAAATATGTACCAAATAATGATTGTATCATATTGTACGATAGGAATAAATATTACTTATAAATAAATAAAACAGGAACAAAATTAATTTGTTCCATGAAAAATGATTTTACATTTATTGCTGGAAAAACCCTTAATTATACAACCTTTAATATCTCTGTTTAAACTTTACTTAGCAAATTTAATTATCAAATAAACCTCTAAAATAAAAATTCTAGTTGATATTGATCGACCTCCGTAGTTTAAATTGATGTATTGGATCTTCTTGAGGACATTTTGCAGGTGAATAAAAAACAACACTATTGGGTTTCACCAAGCTTTCGGCGAATGTTCCGCCATCTTCAGGGCCTAATTTATTGAAAACAAATTTACATTGACAGAGTTACATAAAACATCATATACTCACTTATACATTATAAGAATAAAATTACGTACTTTACCCAGTCTTTTAAGACAATTAAATTTATTGCACATGTTTGTTGTTTTTTTTAAATGAAGGTGGAAATGACAAACATACTGAAATAAAAAAAAAAATAAAATAATCTAGTGACACTCATCGGTCCATCCTTTATGAAAGCGGTGGGACCAAAGGATGGACCGATGAGTGATTTTAAGCAAGATTATTTTATTTTTTATTTTTATTTCAGTATGTTTGTCATTTCCACCTTCATTTTTAAAAAAATTCAATTGTCTTAAAAAACTGGGTAAAGTACGTAATTTTATTCTTATAATGTATAAGTGAGTATATGATGTTTTATGTAACTCTGTTAATGTAAATTTGTTTTCAATAAATTAGGCCCTGAAGATGGCGGAACATTCGCCGAAAGCTTGGTGAAACCCAATAGTGATGTTTTTTATTCACCTGTAAAATGACCTCAAGAAGATCCAATACATCAATTCACTCTAAAATAAACCTTTTTAGTTTAAAAACCACTTTCTGGTTGGTGTGTTATTTAAAAAAAAATATTTTTTTTACCAATATATCTTCTTTAGCCTAACCAATTATTGTTGGCTCAAATGTCTCAAATTTGCATGAATGAATATATGGATAGTTTTAAATGTATATTAACTATCTAAGCCCAATACTGGTTGTGAATGCTAATATCTGAAAAAATCTTAAAGAGTGAGAAAACAGTTGCTATTAAAGTTATTAGTATGCAAAAAAGCAGCAAATTGCAAAAATAATATTTTTAATGATACTTGTGTTTGAAAAGAGGATCAGCTTTATATGTACGTAAAATCTAAAAATTTATGTAAATATGTAAAAAGTGAGGGCTGTAACCACAACATTTATGCTGAAATAAAAAACAAAACTACCGGAAATAACACAGAATAACAACTTGAAAATAAACTTGAGAAAGCAAGAAGAGATATTTCGCCGAGCTTACTGGGGCTCAGCATTAACAAAGAGTCCGATAAGGAGAGATAAGGAAAAGAGATTAACGACTGTGTGAAGAAGGGGTAAGAATGAATGCCATCGTAAACTTCCATGATCTTACTAAACAAATGCCTAACAGAGGTGATAAAAAAATACTTACTAAAATATATTAACTTTAAGTTAAGCCTCATTAAGTTAATTTTAAAATTCTGCAATAGTTTTATAAAGCTTAACATTTTTTGGAGTATTTAAAGGATTCATCAGTTAACAACCTTAAACAGTGTCAATGTTGGATAAATATACGAAAAAGAGTAATTTACAGCCGCGTAAGTAGCTTCTTATTTTAAAATGTTGAAATATAAACAAAAGTAATGACTGAAAGAGAGTAAAGAAAAAAGGAAACATGGTAGAAAGGACGTAGAAGAGTACTGTAATAGGCGAAATTGGGCCAAATGAATTAATCATGAGAAATTACAAAAGCCTTATTTGCATTAAATTTACACAGACGTATATTGGTTTTCAATAGAAATGTATCAATAAACAGTGGATGGATAAATATATTTGAATGTATTTTCATTTCCTAATTCATAAACATTTTCTTAATATTTAGTGTAAAATTAGTTTTAATATATTTTGCCGGACCAGCACCCAGTTCAACTTTACTACAGAAATAAATCTACAAATGTCATATTGTATAATATGGAATTTATTAGTAATCTTGCAAAATGAAAGGAGGCCTTCTCTCTTTTCCCGGGAAAGTGGTTTTTCAGAGGGAATAGAATCTTTTTATGGAAAAAGTCTATTGAGGTCATCTTAACAGCCAAGCTGGTCAAGGCAACTGCTAGTAAAACCGTTTTACATTCAATTTTGAGGAGTTGATGCGTGGGATTCTGTCTGATGGCCAGGAAAACTTCAAACTATTTTTATCGTTCCATGTCAGATATGATGAAAATCTGAGGACTACGCCAGTTTGATTAGGTTAAAAACATTTAATATTTTTCATTAAAAACGTATTCTCACTATTAATATTATCACCAAATTGCGTGATGGTAAAAAAATTATATTTTTAGTTTACTATAAAGAAATTCGTATTTATGGTACATAAAACACTGTTAATCGGTTTTTCAAAAACGAATTTTTCGGCCGACTTTATTGAAAGCGTGTTTTCGTTTTTGTAACTTTTTATGTATGTATTTCATTAGAAATAAAAATTCCTCCGTATTATTTTCTTATCGTTTACTTTTTGCAATTGATATATAATAATCTTGAAATATAGGTGCAATAAATGGAAGTTAAAAGCGATGAAACCAAGAGTCAAACCCTGGATCCCGGAAAAAATGAAACACCGAAAGGATTATTTTCACACGATTGAGGATAGGCCACACTCGCCTCCACCCATCATTCCTAATTGAAAATGGACCCAGGATGTACACTCTGTGCGGTACGGTTGTAACAGTGCAACACGTTTTTGAAGAATGTCAACGATTGGCGCCGCATAGTATGTTGCGACCTGCCTGAAGATATGTCGTGTTCGGTGGCATCACAGCAACTCTACTGATAATGTCATTGCATATTTGAAATCAATAAATGCTTAGGCACATATAACTAACGGCACGTTGTATTCCCCACTTTCATTTTGTGTGAATGTATTTATTAGCTCGAATGATCAAGTATGTGTGGGTGCTGTGACGGAATATTGAGTACCCACAGGCCCACCGAATTAGGTTAGGTAATTTAATATCTTATAAAGAGATGTGAGAGAAAGGGTCGACGGCATTCTTTGAACCCTTCCAGTATGAAAGTATTTCTTAGCGTAAGTGGTTATGTATGAATGTAGGATGTTCACCGCCACTACGTCAACGGAGGCCCTACATGGCGGGAACTCTGTCTCTCCCCTCTATCTGGGCCCCAGCTGACAGTTTGAGTTGTTACCACCACGCGGTCCTACGAACACGTTTCTTTTTACGCTAATGTATTTTAATGTTAACTAGTTATCCTTTTACTTTTGTTTATGTGTTCTTTACCAATAAACTTTAAATCTTTATCTCTTTATTTGTGGGAGACCTTTAATTCCCTACATGAATGGATGGGTCTGCTGCACAATAATGAGTAAGCCAAGAGTGGTGAAACGCCAGACATTAAAATGCACGGTGTCTTGCCAATTTTAATTGTAAATACGGCATGAAAGGTTTGCTATTTAATGATACCAATGAACGTATTTATTGGTACGAATGAAGGGCTGGCGAGGTGACTCTCACCTGGCCGACTCCCATTCGTTATAGGGGTGGGTACTCAATTTGTCCGTTGTGCTCTGAGACCTGCCTAACATGGGTTAGATTAAAATCTTATATTAGCATGAGTGTGAATGTATGTAGTATGTGTTCTAGGAATATTGCATGTGAAAGAAAGATTAATGAATATAATTATAACAATTAATTAAGGTTTTTAGTTGAGATAAAAAGTCAATGGCACGAGCGGGATTCGAACCAACGATCTTCGGCTAAATACGCCGATGCTCTACCACTTGAGCTATCGTGACCTCGATCCACTCGGACACCAACTTCCCATCTCAACCCCACCTTTTGAGTTTTCCTTCCTTTTTGCCATTTTTCAAATGTCTGTAATCGGATTGGATTCTCGACGACAAATGAAATGGCCACGGAGAGCTTTAGTGAAGTGTACTTCATTTTAAATCATTAAATTCACTAATTTCGTGGTCCGCTTTATATACCAATTAATATATTACAATTAATTACGGTTTTTAGTTGAGATACAAAAGTCAATGGCACGAGCGGGATTTGATTATTGGNGCGTATCTAGCCGAAGATCGTGGGTTCGAATCCCGCTCGTGCCATTGACTTTTTTATCTCAACTAAAAACCTTAATTAATTGTAATATATTAATTGGCCAAGCGGACCACGAAATTAGTGAATTTATAATTACAACAAAATAATAATGAACATATGGATCGTCTACCAACCAAAAGTATATACAGAAATATGATAAAAAATTCAGAAAATAATACATATTTTCGCGATTATAAAATAACAAGAGAAGGGCAAATGTGTGAGTAGTCGGCAATGATTATATCAATTAGCCGGTTAAAAAAATAAAATAAAAATAAAATAAAAAATACACGGAGAAAATCGTGTTTAAAAATAGTATTATCATTACGTAAAATATTTTTATTGTCTCCTAGGCCTCATTGGTAAGAAAGCTCGGATAATGTCGAATTTTTACTTATTATCTTCCATAAATTATATTAGGTTTTTGATCAATGTACAAAATTCATGTATTACGATTTTCATTTTTATAATATTTTACATATTTCTTAAATTTAAAAGGCAAATAGCACTATATATTATACTTTCTCATCACAAAGTTGTTATTTATATTCACTTTATTTTTCAACGAGCCAGGGACTTTTGTTATTCTCTTTTAATATGCTGATTCAGCAAATGCTTGTAATTTATCGTTGTCTGAAATAGTAATCAGTCAGCAACCTGTTCATTAAACTGGGGAGACCATAGAACAATTTTTTTCCGTTTAATGATCCTTGCATTCATTAACCTCTATCATTACTTTGCAATTCATATTTAAACGTGCAAATTAAGTTAACAAAGGAAAATATAAACGAAGTAAGAAGTATGTACAGATCGATCAAATTAAACTTGATTCAAGACCGAACAAGTTCCGGTTTGGGAGAATTACATCGGGCACAAACAACAGTAGTTTTGTTAACGGATTAATGACCATTACACTACTTTGGCAGCTTGATTCCCACACACTCAATTATAGTTCAACCTAAATGGTAACTGGACCGTACAACCCTCACAACCTCGGCGTTATATACATACAACCTACGTATAGGCAATGTTAATTTCAAATGAAATATCGCTCAAATCGCTCAAATAATACACGGTCCGATTTATTTCCGAATTGTTCATATAATGTATATTACAAATGTGGATAAAATTACTGATGTTTCGGTATTGATTCATGATCTTCTGAACACAAAATACACTTTCAAGTAATTAATCTTTGTATGTAAGGATTTTGGTTGAAATGATGAAAGCTAGAGTCACGAGCGGGATTCGAACCCACGACCTTCGGCTAAATATGACGGTGCTCTAACACCATCACGATTTCGATCCGCTCGGACCCTCCTTCCCTTCCATAAAAAGATTAATTAATTTAAAGAAGTAATTTGGTCTATAGACCACTAAATATAATGGGTTTAATAAGTAAAACGAAGTTAAACTTCACTAACAGCTCCCCGTGGCCACTTCATATGTCGCCGATAATCGAATCCTGATTACCCGACATTTGAAAAATGGTAAAAAGGAGGGAAAATTCGAAAGGGTGTTGAGATGGGGAGTTGTCTGAGTGGATCGAAGTCACGATAGCTCAAGTGGTAGAGCATCGGTGTATTAACCGAAGTTCGTGGGTTCGAATTCCGCTCATGACACTAGCTTTCATCATTTCAACCAAAAACCTTATATAAAAAGATTAATTAATTGAAAGAAATAATTTGGTCAATAGACCACTAAATATAATGGATTTAAGAAAATACACAGGCCCCGAACCTTGTACCGAAACTTGGGATAATAAAACAAAAGGAGAATAGAATCCTCCATCGCAGAATAGATCCAAACAAAACAAAAGGAGAAGTGGATAAACTCTAGCAGTGCTAGACTTAGCAAACTTATGATGAAACAACCCTCAGCAAAACTGATGAAAGCATTTGGAGAGGGCCAAACTCAGAGGAGTGGTAGGAGTACAAAACCCTCACTGGCATTTGAGAAAATATCTGCGAAACATGGGTATATACAACGATGATCCCATTTGTAGATTATGTAATGAGGCGGAGGAAACAGAATTCATATCATCTTCGAATGCGAAGCAATAGCTCAACAGAGATTTATCCTAACGTTCGGAAAAAAACATAGGGAATCAAATTGAAGCAGCGACAGTCAATGACCTGATACTTCTAAGGAGAAGGATTGAGTCTATTGCGCTGAACTAAAGAACTAGGAAGGTACAATAGGCCAGAGGACTGCAGTGCCAGGGGCGCGCAAACCCCGCTTCCTATTGTCCTTTTTACCATACCATACCATACCATGGCTAAAAATTAGCTGATCAAATTATTTTTCCAATAGTAGAATTTTCCAGAAGTAAAGTAATTTTTTAATGATTACTTTCCTTGTTAAGACAGAGGGGGCTATTTATGACTAAAGAAATAAGCGAAGAAGAATTTCTCAAATTTGATCATCTGGATTGGAAAATCGGAAGACATACACTAAAGATCTTTTGGTCGCAATGCAAAAAGGTTAACTTAGTCGACAGATACCGACGAAGAATAAAAAGCATGATATATCATAAATTAGTTCATTCTAAAACGTCAAAAATTGCGGATTTTTATAGCTTTATTTCCAATGACCAGAATACTCAACTCTAATGGAAAAGAAATTGTAGTTATAATATTTCACAATTTTGTTTGCCATATTAAGAGTTAAGACCAACTACATTCTTTTTCCAAAAAAACTTTATATATAAACTTTTTATATCTTTTGAAATGTAAACGAATAATTAGAAGATGAAAATTTTGTCATGATTTATATTTGACCTTATACATTTAGCGGTCATAATTGAACCTTCGGTTTGAAAATATGGAAAAAAGAGAGAAAATTAGAAAGATTGTAGGTTATGGTGAGAGGTTGGTGTCCGAGTGGATCGAAGTCACGATAGCTCAAGTGGTAGAGCATCGGTGTATTTAACCGAAGGTCGTGGGTTCGAATCCCGTTCATGACACTAGCTTTCATCATTTCAAGCAAAAACCTTACATAAAAAGATTAATTAATTGAAAGAAATAATTTGGTCAATAGACCACTAAATATAATGGATTAAAAAAAATACACTATTAATTATCAGACACGAATTGTTATGAATGTACTGCTCATTTGTGTGGAACAGCCCTTGTTTATGCCTGTATGTCTTATAAAATATCTACAATTATATTTCATAATTAACTTTAAGATCCAAAAATATATACTGATAGGAGAGGGAACGCCTAAAATAATAAAGATAATTCAACGGGTGTTTTAAATAGACCTATAATGAATGATAAGGTCTGCCCCAAATCCAAAGTTATTGCCATTTACAATACAAAAATCCCATTCATATCCTTTAAAAACCCTCAGATCCTGCATACCACCCAAGGCCTGGGAAATGACAAAATATACACTATATATAAATCCAGCCATGTTTATTGTGTACACCGAGTTGAACGGTTGGAGCGGAAGTGGCACGGGCAGGCGGCCGGAAATGGATACTGCCTCACTGCCTCCCCCGCTGGATGCCGAGGACAAAAGCGACCATAAAACGGAGAAAGGGCATTATAAATGTATACTCAGCATAAATTTTGTTCAGGCGCTATCGTTGCCACCCTCCAATCATCCGCGTGATACAATCCCCTTTGTGCTTTTCCTCTCTGACCGTTGACCGGTGATGTGTTCATACTGGATAATATCTCACAAATATTCTCTATAATTCTAGAAATACAAACACACACACACACACACACACACACACACTCACACACACACACACCCAATAATGTATGAATTTCTGCTGACCTATAATTGTTGACCCTTTTTCCTGATTCAACGCCATCTGTCATCCGTTTACGAATCATATTTTTTTCTTCTTCTACTCTCTATTCACCATCCTCATCCTCTTTCGTTTTTACTTATACATATCAACAATTTACCTGCCTTCATGTTTTTGGATCCGATCTGCCCCTTTATTTTTGCGTGTCGATAATATGCTTGTTTTTAAAATATTTCTCTAGTGGCTTTTATTACAAAATTTAACTATTGCAAAAATAATAAGAAATTTTTGTTTATTGAAAATCTTTATGTTAAAATTCGAAATTGAAAGATCTAAAAACCTTTGTGGCATACAAAATTACCTATTAAAAGACAATAAAGGCGTGTTCGAAAACTCTTGGGGATTTAGATTAGGCGAGGATTTGGGCTCGACAGATTTATAATGTGATAATTATTACATACTAAATAATGAGAGCCTGAGGAGGACGGGGAATTTTTATAATATATATATGTTATATAATATAATATACAAAAAAGAAAGGTGTGAGTGGATCAAACAACGGGAAGGAAACAAAATTGTATGAATAAAAACTAAGAGAGAGAGAGAGAAA